>NC_045767.1:24958529-25266912 GCF_008692025.1 Phocoena sinus | reverse complement strand
AGATATACCAAATACGGACTCTGAACCAGGCAAATCAAAATGACTGGTCAAAGGAAACTTGGAAGAAATGCCCCATATAAGTGATTTAAACTACCAGGAGGGCATGACTCTCTCTCTGAGCCCACCAGTGTGTCTATCCACAATACTGTACTCTTTTTCCTCCTAATAAACACTTTGCTTGTTTCACTACTTTCTGTCTTTGTGGGAATTCTTTTCTGCAAAGCCGAAGGGCTAGGGCCTTGTCACTGGCCACTGGTCTAGTGGTTACGATTCAGTGTTCTCACTGCCATGGCCTGACCTCAATCTCTGGCCAGGAACCTAAACCCTGCTTCAAGCCTCTGCAGGCTGAAGCCAACTGAGATCACAAACAGGTTAGAATATATTGCTTATCTCTTTTCATACTTCTGTGAGCATATGTTCCCATACATATGGGTAGCATCACTTTCAACTTGCATACCTAGAATAATAAATGCAAAGAACAGTGTTCATGGATATAATAAAAAATGTATCAGGCAGAAATATTGTTTTCAATAAGATACAATCTAAATATAATATATTACATAAGTAATTGGTAAGCTTAAGGAACATTAAATATGTTTGAATAATTGGAAATGATTTTATTTGTAAGACATATTTAGAAATTCCTTTTATATGATATTTTGATTTGTACTGCATTCTGTCTATGCAGAGACAGATGTAGGGAAGTATATTATATATACATAACATATATACTATCTATTAAAAATTTTAGTATATATTAATAATATATAAATGTGTCACATGCACATAATATATCAGTAAACTATTAAATTTTCACACTTTAATTTTACCCTTTGATATTTAACTTATTCTGATTCTATGAATTCTTCAGGGTAAAGCTTGTATTAGTGTGTAGCCCAATGCTCTTCAAAGTTTAGAGTGCCTTGGACTTCCCTGGAGTATAAGACAGTGTATAGAAAATCACCCACAGAAATATTTGTTCAGTGGGTCTGCAGAGAGGAACAGAATTCTGTAATTTTAACTAGTAACTTTTGAGAAACACTGACCTAGTTTTTCACGTTCCTTCAATTGCAAATGAGTTTTGATGAAAGAAAACAATAGAAACTCATCTTTCCCTGATTTGAACTGAAGCAAAAAATCAAACCTTTTATTTTTTGAGAATCGAAGAAAACATAACAATGAAAAAAGTACTTCTTTATTCTATACTTAAGGTACAATACCATCATGCATTACTTCTGTTTTATTTTTACTGTGAGGTTTTTTTTGGGGGTGTGGGGGAGACAATGTATCTATTCTAAAATTCAGTTACTGCTGCTTTCCTAGATGATAATGAAATAGGATTTCTCATGAAGGGAATACAGATTAAAGTTCATTCATTTAATTTCATACTCAGAGTAAAACTCTTTAAATTTCCCAATATTTTGTTCTCATATTGGTCTAATGTCTCAAAAGATATTTTTGCCTTGTTTCTTTTGAAAGTTCTCTGTTAAGGCTAATAAAAATGACTGGCAATTTCTCTTGATATTTGCATCTCTTAATTCCATCCCATTATTCCCATTTATTCCCTCTTGCACCATGGTAAAGTATCTCTTTCTGCCTCAAATGTTTACATATGTCAAATACAGCTGTATTATTCTGTAGTAAGTTGCTGAATTGCTGCTACTGTGGCAGCAGTAAACACAAGAGTGATGAAACAATGCAATAAATAGGCCCTAAATAGGCATATACAAGGATTTACAAATGCAACAGCAAGATTAAAAGTCACTCAGATAAGAGCATTAGAAAGTCTTTGGCTGACCTTTCCTTAAAGGGTGGTCATGTTTCAGGTCAAGAATTTTATATCAGGGGCTTCCCTGGTGGCGCAGTGGTTAAGAAACCACCTGCCAGTGCAGGGGATATGGGTTCCAGCCCTGGCCCGGGAAGACCTCACATGCCTTGGAACAACTAAGCCCGTGCACCACAACTACTGAGCCTGTGTTCTAGAGCTCGCGTGCCACAACTACTGAGCCTGCATGTCACAACTACTGAAGCCCGTGTGCCTAGAGCCCATGCTCTGCAACAAGAAGCCACCACAATAAGAAGCCCACGAACTACAACAAAGAGTAGTCCCCGCTCGTCACAACTAGAGAAAGCCTGTGCGCAGGAACAAAGACCCAATGCAGTCAGAAATTAATTAAAAAATTATGAATGTAATCCCAAAGACAGTAGTTATATTAAGGCACCAAACTTTCAACACAGAATGTCAATTCCAAATAATGTAAACAAGGAGGACCCTATGGGGCCTTCCCAGGACAGAATCCCTCTTCATGTCCTCCACCTGCCTCGTTTGTAGAAAATCTGTAGGCTCCCAGGCCTCCCCTGAGTCAAAAAAGGATGGCTCAAGAATTAATGACTGAGGGGCAGAGTCAAGATGGTGGTGCGGGAAGATGCCAAGTTAGTGTCTCCCCGCAACTAGGGTGCCTGCCAGCCATTGGTGGGGGACTCTGATGCCCAAGGAGATAGGAGGAACCACCAAGTGAACTGGTAGGATGTGGGGGGAGAGAGGGGGAGGAGAAGTGGAGGCCAGACAGGATCAATGCCCTTGAGGCCAGGGAGATAAGGAGAGGTAGGTGGGAGGGACCCTCCAGGAAGAGCAGGAGAGGAGAAGAGGGCGATTGCCTGGCCCACTCAAGCTGGGGAGCCTGCTGAGCTCCCAAACTGGTACCCGCCCGTAAAGCCCCTTCTAGGCTGCATGGGTCCTTGGGTGCACAGGAGGGAGGCCGGGGAGATCAGGAAAGGCAGGCAGAAGGGGCCCTCTGGGACCAGAGGAGCAGGAGAGGAGAGGAGGGTGTTTGCCCCACCCCGTCAAGCCCACAAAGCTTGCTGGGCTCACAAGTGAGGTCCCCCGCCCTCTGAGACCACGGGTGGGGGGCACGCCTGGGCCCCTTCTGTTCCTTGAGCCTAAGCCTCACCCCCCACAGCCCCGACGGCCTTTTCCAGCCTTATGGGTCCTAAGCATAGGCCCCCCCCACCACCTAAACCTTGCCCTTGCTTAGGCCCCACCCTCCACAGCCAAGGCCTTTTCCCCCTTTTTTTTTCCTCTTTTTTTTTTTTTTTTCCTCTTTTTTTTTTTTCCCCTCCTCATCTTTTTTACTATTGTGGTACTGATGTACCTTCCAGTTGCTGATTCATCTATATTTTTATTTTTATATTCTTTCTAAGATATCTGTTAGTTTCCTAGTCTAATTTTATTTTTTAGTTTGTTATTGTTCTATTTTGTTGTTGTTTTGCCACCCCACAAGGCTTGTGAGATCTTGGTTCATGAGCCAGTGGTCGGGCCGGAGCTTCTGTGGTGGGAGCTCTGAGTCTGGACCACTGAACTAACAGAGAATCTCAGACCCCAGGGAATATTCATTGGAGTGAGGTCTGATGGAGGTCCTCATCTCAGCACTAAGACCCAGCTCTACACAACAGCCTACAAACTCCAGTTTTAGAAGCCTAAGGATAAAGAACCAGTAAGACAGGAACACAATCCCACTCATAAAAAGAAAAAAAAAAAAAAAAGATACAGCAAAAACATATGTCACAGATGAAGGAGCAAAGTAAAAACCTACAAGACCTAATAAATGAAGTGGAAATAGGCAATCTACCTGAAAAAGAATTCAGAGTAATGATAGTAAAGATGATCCAGAATCTGGGAAATAGAATGGAGGCATGGATGGAGAAAATAAAAGAAATATTTAACAAAGATCTAGAAGAAGTAAAGAACAAACAAATGGAGATGAACAACACAATAACTGAAATGAAAAATACACTAGAAGGAATCAGTAACAGAATAACTGAGGCAGAAGAACAAATAAGTGAGCTGGAAGACAAAATGGTGGAAAGAACTCTGGAGGAGCATAATAAAGCAAAAAGAATGAAAAGAATTGAAGACAACCTCAGAGACCTCTGGGACAACACTAAATGCACCAACATTCGAGTTATAGGAGTCCCAGAAGAAGAAGAGAAAAAGAAAGAGTCTGAGAAAATATTCAAAGAGATTATAGTCAAAAACTTCCCTAACATGGGAAGGGAAATAGTCCCCCAAGTCCAGGAAGCACAGAGAGTCCCATACAGGATAAACCCCAGGAAAAACATACCAAAACACATATTAATCAAACTAACAAAAATTAACTTCAAAGAAAAAATATTAAAGGCAGCAAGGGATAAACAAAAAAATAATATACAAAAGAATCCCCATAAGGTTATCAGCTGATTTCTCAGCAGAAACTCTGCAGGCCAGAAGGGAGTGGCAGGTTAAAAATTTTTTAAACAATTAAAAATTTTTATGCACCCAACATAGGAGCACCTCAATACATAAGACAAATGCTAACAACCATGAAAGGAAAAATTGGCAGTAACTCAATACTAGTAGGGGACTTTAACATCCCACTTACACCAATGGACAGATCATTCAAACAGAAAACTAAACAAGGAAACACAAGCTTTAAATGACACAACAGACCAGATAGAATTAATTGATATTTATAAAACATTCCACCCAAAAGTGGCAGAATACACTTTCTTATCAAGTGCACACGGATACTTCTCCAGGATAGATCACATCTTGGGCCACAAATCAAGCCTCGGAAAATTTAAGAAAACTGAAATCATATCAAGCATCTTTTCTAACCACAAGGCTATGAGATTGGAAATCAATTACAGGGAAGAAAAACTGTAAAAAACACAAATAAATGGAGGCTAAACAATGTGCTACTAAATGACCAAGAGATCACTGAAGAAATCAAAGAAGAAATTAAAAAATACAGAGAAACAAATGACAACGATGACCCAAAACCTATGGGATGCAGCAAAAGCAGTTCTAAGAGGGAAGTTTATAGCATTTCAATCTCACCTCAAGAAACAAGAAAAATCTCAAATAAAAAATCTAACCCTACACTTCAAACAACTAGAGAAAGAAGAATAAAGACAAAGTTAGTAGAAGGAAAGAAATCATAAAGATCAGAGCAGAAATAAATGAAGTAGCAATGAAGAAAACAATAGCAAAGATCAATAAAACTAAAAGCTGGTTTTTTGAGAAGATAAACAAAATTGATAAACCCTTAGCCAGACTCAACAAAAAAAAAAAAAAAGGGAGAGGACAAAAACCAATAAAATTAGAAATGAAAAAGGCAAAATCACAACTGACACTGCAGAAATACAAATGATTATAAGAGACTACTACAAACAACTATATGCCAATAAAATGGACAACCACGAAGAAATGGACAATTCTTGGAAAGGTACAATTTTCCAAGACTGAACTAGGAATAATTAGAAAGTATAAACAGACCTATCATAAGTAATGAAATTGAAACTGTAAATCGCAACCTTCCAACAAACAAAAGTCCAGGACCAGATGGCTTCACAGTTGAATTCTAAGAAACATTTAGAGAAGACCTAACACCCATCCTTCTCAAACTCTTTCAAAAAACTGCAGTGGGAGAAACTCCCAAATTCTTTCTACGAAGGCACCATCACCCTGATACCAAAATCAGAAAAACAAATCACAAAAAAAGTATAGACCAATATCACTGATGAACATAGATGCAGAAATCCTGAACAAACTACTAGCAAACAGAATCCACCAGCACATTAAAAGGATCATACACCATGATCAAGTGGGATTTACCCCAGGGATGCAAGTATTCTTCATTATACGCAAATCAATCAATGTGACATACCACATTAACACAGTAAGGAATAAAAACCAGGTGATTATCTCAATAGATGCAGAAAAAGCTTTTGACAAAATTCAACACACATTTATGATAAAAACTCTCCAGAATATGGGCATCGAGGGCACCTACATCAACATAATAAAGGCCATGTATGATAAACCCACAGCAAGCATCATACTCAATGGTGAAAAACTGAAAGTATTTCCACTAAAATCAGGAACAAAACAAGGATGTCCACTCTTGCCACTCTTATTCAACATAGTTTTGCAAGTCCTAGCCACAGCAATCAGAGTAGAAAAATAAATAAAAGGAATCCAAATTGGAAAAGAAGAAGTAAAACTATCACTGTTGGCAGATGACATGATACTATACATAGCAAATCCTAAAGATGCCACCAGAAAACTACTAGAACTAATCAGTGAATTTGGTAAGGGTGCAGGATACAAAATTAATGCACAGAAATCTCTGGCATTCCTATACACCAACAACAAAAAATCAGAAAGAGAAATTAAGGAAACACTCCCATTTACCACTGCAACAAAAAGAATAAAATACCTAGGAATAAAGCTGCCTAAGGAAGCGAAAGACTTGTACTCAGAAAACTATAAAACACTGATGAAAGAAATCAAAGATGACATAAACAGATGGAGAAATATACCTTGTTCTTGAATTGGAAGAATCAATATTGTGAAAATGACTACACTACCCAAAGCAATCTACAGACTCAATGCAATCCCTATCAAACTACCAATGGCATTTGTCACAGAATTAGAACAAAAAATTTAACAATTTGTATGGAAACACAAAAGACCCTAAATAGCCAAAGCAATCCTGAGAAAGAAACACAGAGTTGGAGAAATCAGCTCCCTGACTTCAAACTATACCACAAAGCTACAGTAATCAAGACAGTATGGTACTGGCACAAAAACAGAAACATAGATCAATGGTACAGGATAGAATGCCCAGAGATAAACCCACGGACATATGGGCACCTAATTTAAAACAAAGGAGGCAAGAACATACAATGGAGAAAAGACAGCCTCTTCAATAAGTGGTGCTGGAAAAACTGGACAGCTACATGTAAAAGAATGAAATTAGAACACTCCCTAACACCATACACAAAAAGAAACTCAAAATGGATTGATGACTTGAATGTAAGACCAGACACTATAAAACTCTTAGAGGAAAGCATAGGAAAAATACTCTTTGACATAAACCACAGCAAAATCTTTTTTGAACCACCTCCTAGAGTAATGGAAATAAAAACAAAAATAAACAAATGGGACTTAGTTAAACTTAAAAGCTTTTACATAGTAAAGGAAATCATAAACAAGACGAAAAGACAACCCTCAGAATGGGAGAAAATATTTGCAAATGAAACAACAGACAAAGGATTAATCTCCAAAGTATACAAACAGCTCATGGAACTCAATATCAAAAAAAGAAACAATTCAGTTAAAAAATGGGTGGAAGACCTAAATAGACATTTAACCAAGGAAGACATACAGATGGCCAGAGGCACATGAAAAGATGCTCAACATCACTATTAGAGTGATGTTGAGTCGAAACCATAGTGAGGTATCACCTCATGCTGGTCAGAATGGCCATTATCAAAGAATCTACAAACAGTAAATGCTGGAAAGGGTGTGGTGAGAAGGGAACCCTCCTGTGCTGTTGGGAATGTAAACTGATACAACCACTATGGAAAACAGTATGGAGGTTCCTTAAAAAACTAAAAATAGAACTACCATATGACCCAGCAATCCCACTACTGGGCATATACCCTGAGAAAACCATAATTCAAAAAGAGACATGTACCACAATGTTCATTGCAGCACTATTTACAATAGCCAGGACATGGAACCAACCTAAATGTCCATAGCTGGATAAAGAAGATATGGCACATATATACAATGGAATATTACTTAGCCATAAAAAGAAATGAAATTGCATTATTTGTAGTGAGGTGGATGGACCTAGAGTCTGCCATACAAAGTGACGTAAATCAGAAAGAGAAAAACAAATACTGTATGCTAACACATATTTATGGAATCTAAAGAAAAAGAAAATTGTACTGATGAACCTAGTTGCAGGGCAGGAATAAAGATGTAGACATAGAGAATGGACTTGAGGACATGGGGTGGGAGGGGAAGCTGGGGTGAAGTGAGAGTAGCACTGACATATATACACTACTGAATGTAAAACAGTTAGCTAGTGGGAAGCAGCAGCATAGGACAGGGAAATCAGTTCAGTGCTTTGTGATGACCTCGAGATGTGGGATAAGGAGGATGGGAGGGTGGCTCAAGAGGGAGGGGATTTGGGGACATATGTATGCATATGGCTGATTCACTTTGGTGTACAACAGAAACTAACACAGTCTTGTGAAGCAATTATACTCCAGTAAAGATCTATTAAAAAATAAAATAAAAAATAAAAAGAAATGTAATTGGGAATCACTGTATTGTACATCTATAACATAGGATATTGTACATCAACTATATTTCAATTAAAAAATAAATTTAAAAATATGCATGAAAAGGATACACAATGAAACATCAAAAGTATCTTGAATGTAGTTACTTTGCCTGGATGTTGCCCAACTTATATGTTTTCCCACGTGGAATATAACATAAACTAACAGAGTATTGTGAAGCAACTATACTCCAATAAATATCTATTAAAAATTGTTAAAAAGGCAGTTGAGGGACTTCCCTGGCAATCCAGTGGTTTGGACTCTGCGCTTCCACTGTGGGGGCACGGGTTTGATCCCTGATTGGGGAGCTAGGATCCCACAACCTGCGCAGCACAGCCAAAAATTAAAATTAAATAAATAAATAAATAAAAGAATTAATGACTGAAAGAATGTGAACATGTACTTACAAAACAACAGTAATTGGGCTAGGAGAACTGGTAACAATTTAAACAGTAAATCTGCCATAATGTAGTCACAGAATCTTTATTTCCTCACTGAAGAACATAGATAAGTGCTGATGCACAGTCCTGAGTTGTTTTACAGATACTAACACCACCACCAGATGGAAGAAGTTAATTGCATGATAACCATGAGCACATAGTCCCCAGACTGGCTGGAACCTGAGGATTGATAATGTTAACCCCTGTGACACACCCTGTTACATCACCATAAACCAATCACAGAACTATGCATAAGCTGATCAGGCACCTGGAGACTCCTCTCCTTCACCTTGCCTTTAAAAGCTCTTCCTTGAAACCCATTGGGGAGTTCCATCTTTTGAGCACTAGCTGCCCATACACCTTGCTTGGCCCCTGAAATAAATGATGCACTTTCCTTCACCACAACCCACTGTCAGTAGATTGGATTTACTGTGCGAGGGCAAGTGGACCCAAGTTTGGTTCAGTAACAATAAGATCCTACAGGTTCTCCCATACCATGTAAAATTAGGAGATAAAAGTAGCACAAATAACTCAATTCCTGTTCTAGAGACTGAGTTACCTGGAACTCTCCTGATTCTTGAAAGTTTCATTTCAATTCTGTAGTTACCATAGTACATTTATAATAATTCCTTCTCATATCAAGTTGAACTGAATGCCTGCCAAACACAGCTTAGATGGTTCTAATTAATTTAAGTTCAATGTCATTTAAGTGCTTTAAAATTTAAATAGCATGTCACACTTTATGTGAAGTACTTACTAATTATTCTTTCCAGTGGTGGACCAACAGTGGGGCAGGGAGAGTGGTTTGTCTAAGCTGTGGGAAAAAAAAAGATGCATCGTCTATGGGAAATTTGTAAGCAGTGATAAAATCAATTCAATGTTGGCCTGTTTTATTTTTCAAAAACTCATTTTGTATTGGTAATCTTATTAATATCACTGATTAAACATTCTTCCTGAAAAAAATCATTTGTTGGTTAAGACAACTGCTATAGTTAATACTGATTGAAAACATATAATTGAGCTTCTAATTAGTGCATTTACGTTACTTATAGTTTAGTAAAAAATTGTAGTGCATGCAAATGTTAATTTGGAGAACTCCCAACAATACATTGAGCCCTAGACACAGTACAGCTTTGCCACATGAATCCCCATGGAGAGTTAGTTCATAATATTTAGAATTATTTGAGCTCACTCAGGGTACAGTTCACAACTCTAAGCCTTGTGGTGCTCCATATTCAATTTCAATGTTTAGATATAAATAACAATAACAGTGACTGTAAATACAAAGAAACAGAACTCCCATTACTTCCATGAAATCACTGTGCATAGCATCCTTTGAACCGGTAGAGTGCACTTTTTGGCAGTGTCTATCATTTTGTATTTATGTACTTTCTTCAAAAAATACATTAATGTATTAAAAATCCTTTCTCTTTCCCATTTCTTATACTATATGATTACTTTCAATTATGTATATATGTTTCTTAATTTATGTATTATTTTTACTCACATGATTATTAATATAAAATAAAATGTCCCATGCCTTCCTTTATGGCCATTGTTATTATTTGTCTTTTTTCATGATTCTTAATGAAGAAGCTGGTTAAAAATGATCTACTAACAAAAGTGTCAAATATGCTCTGCTCCTTCTTCCCTAAGAAAGTCAAGCTATGAGGTAGAGATAAGACGAAAACATATATACACACACACACACACACACACACACATACACACCTAAGTAAGATAAAAATATGTGGGTTAGCTGTGAAAAGTATGTTTCAATATTTTTTTTCTTATATTTATCTTTCTGAGTCAGTAAAATTCTAATATCTCAACATTTTATATCTAACTACTATTTCCAAAATGGCATGAGTATTTGTTTTCATTTCTATTTTCTTTATTTCTATTTTCTGTAAGTTGTTTCTACAAACGCTTTTAAAAAAGGAAAAATGGCCACCAGCACCTGTCTGGTTTTGAGAGGCAAGATCTTATCACTGACAGCTAATCAATAAAAACAAATGAAAAGTAATAACATCAGACTTGAGAAGTAAGGTTTTTATTCCCAGCCTGAAGTGAGGGTTCACCAATATGCTAAAATCAATCAATCTTTCCCTCAGACTGAACCTAAATCCTAATCGTTAAATCTTTAAAAGTACCATATGCAGAGCATTCTGCTGCTTGCACTCAGAGCACAAAATAAAACAGACTGTCACTGCCATTCTCCCCCTTCAGCTCTTATAACCAAGACAGATCACCGTGCAGGATAAACCTGACCCTGAGAGTAGAGGGAGCAAGGCATCCACACAGCTTTTCTTGCTAAGCAGATTATAAGCAACCTCCTTGCACCCACTGTGATGAAAGTCACTCTGAGGTTTCTGAGAAGCAGGCAGTAAGCTGATTAAATGCAAAGTTGGATAGTGATCAGATACACTGGAAATAATGGCCAAAGGGCTGGAGGTGGACTTGCATATGCATCATAACCTATCAATAATAAGACATGAAGTAGAGTGCATGCCTTTGCTGGAAATTGTTTACTTCATCATATGACAGAAACAAAAATCATAAAAGCTTCACAATGATGTTTGGAAATTTTCTTGTATATGCACCTTGCATATATTTGATTCTTCAAAAAAATGTTAAGAAACCATTATTCTCTGCATGCACCTTAATTCTGCTTAATCATGAGTCTGCCCTGAACCTTGCCCTTTAGCACTCTCACAGAGTTGTCCTAATCATCCAACACAGTTAATCAATGCACTTAAAGAAGTCAGAGTATGCAGTATAAAATAGGATATTTGGCAAAACTAATAAGACACATATTCTCATAAAAGCTCCAAAACAATCTTATTTATTTTATTCACTAATTCCTTTTTACATATACTAGAATACATGTTTACTTACTTACCTTCACATGATCAGATTTCAATGACTAAAAGAATTATTTTTTTTACGTAATTTCTCATAGGACAAGTGAAATATATCATTTAGCAAATAGGATATTTTCCAATGACAGTTATGTCAAAAATTATTTCTCTGCAGAATGGGTAAAAAATAACTTGGTTTTCTACAGTTCTATTCATTTTAGTATAGTCTGTTAATGGGTTAAGTTATTTAGCTTTCATTTTATCTTCTTCTGGCATTTTTTCCCTCCACCTCTGAGAAAAATACCAAAACTTTGATTTTCATTCTAGAGAGCAAGAAAAGAGAAAAACACCTTATTTCAGAGAAAAGTGATTGCACCTGCAGCAATGTTCCTGCCAACAAACAGCATGAAGAGTCCGCCTCTCTCTCCTTTCCAAGGCCTCCATATTCACTGTCCTGAATTTAGCTGTCTTAATTCTATTATGTTCTTCATAATTTGGCCATAGGATGGATTCAGAGAATCACAGGTTATTGGATCTAGGTAGGCCTGGAGAGACTATCTGATTTTATGCCCTATTATTCTACTGAGGCACCTGAGGCCCAGAGAGGGTAAGAACTTTAGGCAGGGTCATAAAAATTTACTTTTCATAGTTACCTGCAATCAAACAGACCTAAGTTTACCATCTAGATGCTTTTAGCTCAATCTGTCTTCTATTTTTCTATATCTTATCTATCTATCTATCATCATCATGTATCTACATAATAGTGTGTATGTAATGACCAAGTACTTGCATTTACCCATTATTGACCCATCGACTTGACTTAATTCAATGGTAGCCAGGCTTTTCTCCCCTCTATAGGCTCACTCTTCAGCTTAAGCAAGAGAAAAATAGCACTCTCCCTTAAACCTCATTCGAAGAATTGACTGACGGCAGAAGAGAATATATTCCCATTAAACACTTCTATCATGCCATCTCCTCACTTCCATCTGCTTGCCCCACTCCGTCACAGAGTGCTTGCTAGCCCTGCTTACACTTCCCTATAAAAGAAAAGCCTTTTTTCTGACTAATTTTGAGACATTTCTAGATCTAGTGCTCCAAGTATTCTCCCTATTGCAATAGTCTTTTTGGATAAAGTCTCAAAAGAGACTCCTCTCAAAAGAGGAGTTTCTACTCACCAGTTACCAATTTCTAACTTCATTCCTTTCCATATTCCTGTAGTATGAGTTTCACACTTTCAGTTTACAAAAACTGCCCTCTTCAAGCTCACAAGTCTGTTCTAATAGCCTATTCTCAATTCTCAACCTGCCAGTACTCTTACAATGCAATTGTACTGCAACTGCCCCTTTTATATAATACATATCTTGGCTTTCATGAGAATAATATTTCTACTTTTCCCTCATGACTATATCTAACAGTGTAATATACAGGACCTTCAGTCCTTCATTTCCTTGTCTCCTCTGTTGATAACTTTTCCTATTTGGTCACAATTGATCAAAGTTTCTTTCACAGATTCTTATTCTTGAGAAATCATAGTTTTTTTAAATCTGGAGCTTCCTTTCAAAAAAGGTTTACTTTTTATGATCTTCTGAGATATTTAAATTATAAATTTCTATCTTCATAGGTAAATATCTAATCCGCATGTTGACACTTATTCCAAAGTTTTGACCATGTAAGTCAAAATGATGATATTTCCGTAGAAATAAATGAACATATGCAAGCTGCTGCTGATGAGCTAAGGTAATCCACAGTAAGAGAACTTTCGAATGCTTCTGAAAACTCTTATAATTTTTACAAGGTGTGGTATCTCTCCACAAAATTTTCTATATTGAACTATGTATTTTGTAATTTCTTTGACATTCTTAAGTAGTAGTGACTCTGTGGCAAGTTCACTAATTTAGATACGGATTTATTCCAATATGGCTTGTAAATAATATCCTCATTGGAGCTACTCCACCAGATGAAAATAAATCTGTGAAATAATATATTTTTTCTTTCAGAAGCTGTGTGGATTTTGAAATTTAAATGTCAGCAGGTTGTGACTACTTCCAAACCAAGACACATATTAGCAAGACAACAACCACGTGTTTTTTGTTTTGTTTTGTTTTGTTTGCAGAATTGTTTCTCAAATATAGATCCACTGATCACTTGTATCAGGCTTACACACGGGGTATGTGTGTGTGTATTTTAAATACAAATCCTTGGGCTCCACACAGAACAGCTCAATTATAATTTCCTGGATGGGGGCTTGAGTCTTTTTTTTTTAATAAGCTGTCCTGGTGATACCTCTTATGTACCTTAGAGTATGATAATCACTGACATTGAAAAATGAATTAATTTAACTCATATTTAACCACATATCTAGAGGGTGTTAAGAGAGAACACAATCAGTGAGAAAGCATACTCAGCTCTCCGTTTAGCCCAGTAAGGCACATCAGCTGTAGGTCTTCCAAGCTTTAAAATCCTCCACTGTCACCGGTCTCAAATCTGCTAGCACCTATAACAGTAATGACCCCAGAAGACACTGCCATGGTTGTGACTGCTGGGTGGGGTGGCAGAGACAGCAACAGACTGCAGGGCCCTGCTCACAGGTTGGGAAGTGGGCGTGCTTCCGGTTTCAGTCCTTTCAGCAGAAGCAATGGTTCTAACCTTGCAACTGTTTCACTCATTACCACCTGAAGTCCTAGCCAGTCTTTCTGGACAGCATCCCCATGACCTGAGATGAATCATACCTCCCAACATCTCTTTTGAAAATGAAATGCAAATTATTCTCTGTTCAAAGGATATAAAATTTTGCATATGACATCTTCAGATCCAATGGGTAAGCTTCAGTGGTCTATATATCCTTTGAAATTGTCTGTACAATATTGTCAGTTCCTATGAAATTTTGCATTTCAGATTAAGAACTGTATCTGGTATACTTTTTTGAGTTTCTTAAGAATTAAAATGTTTTTCTTATTTCCTAATTGGGCCAATAATTTTACATGTCTTAGCCTAAGTTTACTCATTTGAAAATGATGTTTAGCTAACCTCAGTCTTCAAAATTTATTAATTCAATTTATTGTTGTATCCCAACTCCTAATATATAACAAAGCGGTATATTAATATTGTCTAATTTGTATTGGGTTAATCAAATGGAAGACTAAGCACATGCTCTAGGCAGCAGCAAAACAGACTCCAAAATGATTTTGTAATTAATTGGATATTAAACATATTTTTAAAAGAAGCCACTATAGGAAACAAACTATTACTAGGGTCTTTTATTTTTCTTACATAATTAAACATTTTTGTCATTGAATTATAAATGGCTGCAAGAATCTCCACATATTTTTATATCTGGGGCACCTAAATGCCTAATCATATATATGCTAATTTCTTATGAGCAGACTTTTACTTAGTCATTTATTCTTTGATTATATCAGTAATAATTGATTATATAAACCTAACAATTAGTATTGGCATTTAATTTACAACAGATGCTCTAGCCATGACTTAAGGTAATATACTGTCATTCTGTACAGAAAACATTCATATTCAATTGTTTTTCGTAAGTTAGCAGGCCTGCTATTCTATTTTTGCATATATGGTCATTACTACATAATACTGAATCTGTATAAAGCTGGTGAAATGTTATCAGTTAAAATGACACAAGTTCTCTAATTATAAAATGAGCATAACTGATTGCTAAAATTTTACATATATTTATAGAAATAATGAATAACCATAGGGGTTGAATTTAGAAAGGAAGGCAAAATATTAAAGCCAGGTGAAATATATGAAATATGGAAATGCCATATTATTGAAAAGGATATTCTGTATGCATAAATCATTTTAATCCAATATGTTAAAACAGGTTTTGAAGTAAAACTTCCAAGGTTACATCAATAAGAATTTAATAGCAAAATAAAATGAGTATCATAGAATATTACTCTACTATTTTTACAATACAAAGTAGCCATTTTTTCCAATTTTATTGATTGATATTTCAATTCTTTATGATCGTTCAATCGAAGTCACTGGAAAATGATAATATACTTTGCATCCTATGTGTGAAACATCCAAAATGAGACATTAGATCGTGCCACTCCTTCCAAAGTAAAAATATAACATGATTCACACATGAAGAGTGCTACTGACTAGACTTCAATGTTTATTTTTGTTACATTTATAATCTTTTGCAAGGAGGTGATGAATTTGTTACCAATTATATATACATACCTCACCTTTTCCTTGTAGTAACCACCAACATAAATTTGTGAAAGGGATTATCATTATAAGGGTACAATCTAGAGTAATAATTTCCCCTCTGTACAAAGTTAACTGAAACCCACATGGGGTGACTTTTCTAAATGAGTTTGATTAGTATCCAATAAAATAAGAAAAATAATTTTAGCTAAGGCTTTTCAGAACTTAACCATGATGGGTGAATAATGGCTGCAGGCAGATGTCTAAAGCAAAGATGACACAGTTAACATGTATATACAAGGTGCTAATGAAATGAGGCAATAATGTAAATGAAACATAAGGAAAATGAAAGTTTAATGCTAATATCTGGCATAATGTGATCTTAGTAAGCATTTTCAAATAATAAAAAGAGGGTCTTATTATTTTCAGAATTGGCAAAAAATAAGATGTTGTGGTCTGTGATAAATCTTTGTACACTGATATACACAGCAGAAAAGTGAAAAAATTAAAATGAGTAATTTATAAATTAGGCAGTTAGCAATTATATTTTTTTTTCATAAAAATAAAATGTGCGAAACATCTGAGGCATAAAATATAAAATCAGTAAAATCAATACAAGTTCATTCACTGTACCCTCTCCCATTCAATGTACATTTCTACTTTCATTTATCTTCCCCTCTCTCTCTCTCATCAAACATCTTAAAAATCAGTTTATATTTAAGATCTTTAATTTCTTCTTTCCTATTCACTTTTCAATTACTGCAAAATTTTTCATGGCACTCTCCTCTTCCTTTTAATATCCTTTATTCATAATTCCACATCTGTATCTCCCATTTCAACACTGATGTTTCCAAATCTACAGCTTCATCTCAGAACTCACTATTGAGTATCTGACCTACATTTTCAGTTTAGAGTACTATTAATACAAAAAATTTAACCTAATCTGACTATAAGTGAACAGCCTAATCACCATTTCCCCTTTATCTATATTTTATAGTTTACCATTTCTCGAGTCATTATTAGAGGTCATAATACTATTCTCTCTTCTCCTCTTCCCGCATTCCATTAGTCATAAGGTGTGAATTTCTCTTTTAAATACCTATGCTTCTGTTTTTTCATTCATTCCATTAATCTTGTTTTAATTCCTAACTTCTCTAGGATTTCCTATCTTTTGGATTTCACAAAAATTCAATCTATGCTATCAGGCTGATGTTTTTTAAAGACATAATGACCATATTCCTCCCTTAATATTCTTCATCAATCTACAATGTCATCATGAGCCTTTGGGATAAAACTGTTTATTGTTAGTCTCTATTTGCACAGTGAGTAAAATGTAATAGTTGATTGGAAATCCTTTTTTTTTTTCAGTATTATTGTAATCTCATTGATACTCACAGTTCAGTTAAATCTGGGGAAAATTAGAACCTATATACAAAAGCTCAGGTGGTAATAGGACAGGCATTGGCAGTAATGGTAAGAATTTTGCAATGGCAGGAACATTTGAACTGTGGACACTTTACTGCAAAAGGCTCAGAGGGAGAAAAACACCAGTAGATATGTGTCATGCCAAATGTGGGGAAGTCAGTATAAATTAGGGTAGAACAAATTGTAGTCTATCTTGTTGTCTGGGTAGTTATGTGTGTAATTAATGATTTTACTCCCACCCTCATCACCAGTAATTCACTTTTTCATTTGCTCAGTAAGTACTTTTACAGATGTCTGTTATTCTTGGGCACCATTCTAAGCATGGAAATCCACGAGGAAGACATTTGAGTCAAGAGTAGAGGATTTAATGGAGTGGGATCATAGAGATATAGGAATAGGGTGAGGTGGAGAAGATCATTCTAGCTATTAAGGGTAGAAAAGGCTTTTCGGAGCAGTGTCCACTGTGCACAATGAGTAGAGAGACAAGTGTGACTGGAGTAAAAGGGAAGTCGAAATAATTTGCTGAGCTTTTTATTTGTTGGATTAAAATCTTAGAAGACTGGCCCTCAAGTTGCAAGACCCAGGAATCTGGAGAGTTAAATGTTTCTTCTTTCAGGTCCTATGTCCTCGGATGTAATTGGAGATGACCTCAATAATCAACCACTATGATCTTAAAAGAAGAGTGCCAGAAGGACCCCGAAACACAAACCCTCGATATGAGAATTATAATGGAGGGGTTTATCTTGGTGAGCTGGAGGATTTTTTTGTTTGAATCCTCCAACATATAAATCTTCCAAGTCTCTGTGCATCATGTCATTTATAATTTAGTCTTTTTTAAAAAATTGCTTCCCAGAATTGCTCTTCTTCCTTTGAGAATTCTACCAGTAACTCAAGATAGGATATTCTCAGTCATATTTTACTCCTCTCATGTATAACTGTTAAAACATCGTATCTTATTGATTTCAAAAGTAACATGTAAAAAAGAAGAACACTCCATATTGGATCTATTCCTTTAGCTCTAACCTTTGTGCTCTGTTGCCTGTGCTCAGTCATGCTCGCTCTGCACTTTGAAAAAGAATGTTGCCTATCACCTGAAAGATACATGATAGCCCATTCTCAATACCCTGCCTCCCAGCCTTGACCTTTTAAGGTATAACACTTTTCGATTCATATAAAGATTTTTAAAAAAATGCAGAACAGAGAATAATATGTCTTGTTGGAGGTTTATAGGAACATCTTCACCAGACCTATGTAGACAGCTACAAGAACAAAGGATTATCACATCCCCTCCAGGGATCTGGCCTGAACCAGGAAGTCTGCAACAACCAGCCACACCACCTCCCTTTTTAATATAAAAGAATTCTAACTCAGGTAAAATGATTCTTTGGACACTAGTTCACCATCTTCTCAGTCTGCTGGCTTTCCAGATAAAGTTGTTATTCCTTGCCTCAACACCTTGTGTCTTGATTTTATTGGCCTGTTGTGTGGGAAGCAGTACGAGTTTGGACTCACTAACAATACTCATTCTAACATATACATTTTAAATATAATGCTTAATTTTATGAATAGGTAAGGGCACATATAATCAAGCTCCATGATCACATATTAAATAATAATTTTGGTGACCAAAATATAAACAGCATACCATTCACTGTTTTTTAAGTAGCACTTCCTGCTCTACACACAGGCTAATACTCCAAGGCACTTCAGCAAACATATCTGTGTTTCACAAAGGACTGACCTTTTGTATAATTGGATAAGTTTTCACAATATGCTGTGAAAGCTCTTAATACTCAAAATATGTAAGACATTGCCTCTTCTAAGTGTCTGAAATTCAATCATAAATATTTTGCCTAAATGAGGTCTTATATGAGATGTCAATATATAGTGACTTATCAGATTTTTCCCCTTATAACCAGCATTGCACATGGGGTGGAAATTTTGATAAAAGAGATGAGTGAATAATCATATTTTGAGGGCACTGCCTCAGGTGGGCAGACCTCAGAGGGTAACTGGGTGTTATATATTAAGCAGCCAGTATATTAGAGGAAAACTCAGGACCTAAGTGGTGACTTAAGTGACAGGAGAGGAGAACAAGGTTTTAAGTAAGTTTTATTTAAAATTATTATTTTTGCAGAATATGTATTAAAGCAAGTGTTCCTTGAATGCTTTTTTCCATTTAGTAAAGTGACTTCCATCAGTAAGATAATATGACTTTGAATAGTAAGGTGGTTTTATATGGAGGTTTTAAGGGAAGAATGTTGATTTGGAGGGGCATGAAGACATATCTATGGGTTATCAAGTTTATCACCTTGCATTTACAAGGTGGCTCTAGGGATGGGGACACGAAGATAGCTATGAGGGAATTCAGTGGAACTCTCTGAAGACTAGGATTAATGTCTACCTCCAGTGAAGCAGAGAATGGAATGGTGATGAGACAAGTTTTTATATGAATATTTCAGCATGCCACATAAAGTAATACTACAGACAATGTTCCTACAATTTGTCTTTCTTTGCCTCGTTTACTGTAAGCTTTGTGACCTGCACTTTAAATTATTTGCCCTCCTTGGAGATTTATGCTTAAGTTAAAATTTTGCTTAGTTATATGGTATAACATTGATTTAAAAATCCTTGTATTTCAAATTTTCTCCTTTGAGCACTTATTACAGTATATTTTAAAAATGACTATGCTGGCTCTGCACAGTACTGTTTTGTTCTAACATGGTTTTTGTACATGATTTCAAATTGAAGTCATTTTAAAAACTGATTCTACTTCCCAGTGACAGCTCATGTAATTAAAAATAAAGTTTCTGTGATACATAGAGGACTGACATTGTAAAATACCACTTTAGTCATCAGGTCTTATTTATTAATACCTGTTTTTTATTTAATAGTCAGCTGTGACAACAACTTCAACACTAATGCCAGCAACAAATAATTGTGTACTTTATTGACACTGCCATGAGTTTGTGTGTGTGTGTTGTGTATGCGTGTGTATATCTTATGAATGTACATATTTGTGGAGGTCATTTTGTACAAATTTTACTTGGGAAGATTCTTAGTATGAGTAGGCAGTTTCAAACTTTCCACACTTCATAAATAATTCATACACTTACATCTTGTCCATTTCTGTTTTGTTCATTTAGCACTGTGACGTGATGATGAGCATTATTGAAAGGACAGAGGTTCTTTGTCACAAGGGAGACAAGTTCTGGAATAAATGGTTGTAATCGTAATTTTGAGTTTCTCCAAAAGTAGAGATGATTTGAAATGACTTCATTGTCAAGAAAGTGATTATCGTGAGTACTAAGTTCCATTTGTGACTGGACTTAACATTACAGAAAGGTTATGATCATATTAGCATGTTTTTCATTTTTATTCCTAATCAATCTTGTTTTGGTAGTCTTTTGTGCTAATAATTGTCAAGATAAGTCACAGTGATGAAAAAAGGACTGGATGACATAAACTAATTGTTTAACACTAAATACGTTTATCTCCTTTAGAATGACATTATTTTATTTTTCAGATGCACAAAATCCCCTAGAATGTTAAACAATGTCTCAATGAATGACTATGACTTAGAGTAAGACCAAAATAACTGTCTATGTTTAGCAATGAAACATCATCAGAAACAAGCCTTTTTTTACCTTTAAAGAATACAGATGAAACTACTTTATAGTACTTTAGGATACAGAATGAAAGTAAGCACTATCAATTAATGTATTTATACATTATTATGCCATAAAAGAAGGACAAGACCAGTGAAGAGGAAGAATAGTGTAATAAAGCCTAGTGACATATACAGTTATCAAATTGGTCTTTGAAACATGTAACACAAGATTTATCTTACATACTGCCTCACCACCCTTTAGAGCTGGTACTAGTTGCAAACTGCCTTCAGCCATTTTTTGTAATAATTGTCATGTTATTTTAATAATAAAAATGGCCTTAGATTATTAGAAATTGATGAGCACTGCTATGGTCTGAATGTGTTCCCCCTAAATCCATATACTGAAGTCCTAATGCCCAATGTGATGGTACTGGAGGTGGGGCCCTTGGGAGGTCTGCAACTCAGAAGAGGGTCCTTATCCAACCATACTAGTACCCTGATCTTTGACTCCCAGCCTCTAGAACTGTGAAAAATAAATTTGTTTTTTATAACCTAACCCAGTCTGTGGTATTTTGTTACAGCAGCATGAATGGACTAAGGAACTTTGTTTCTTCTCCTCACTACGTCTCTAACAGTTTACATGGTACAACATAATAAAGTTTCTAACAGAATCCTACTGCCAATATAAATAGGTAGCAGGCATCATGAAAGCAGACATACAACCAGTAAGGTACCCACTTTATTTCTTTTGATGCCCTCTGATAAGAAACGCTTTGTAAAAGTGTCAATCTGAGTAGAATGTAGCCATGTTCTTACAGTAAGATGAGACTCATTATAGTCTGGACTTCTCAACTATAATGGATGCAGTTTGCTCTTTTGACAAAAAATTATCTATAATGTGACTTTCACTATTATAATATTAAAATTCATTGCTAATGTAATAGGAAAGAACAAATCTGACTCCATATTGGATCCATTTCTTTTACCTTAACCTTTGTATTCTATTGCTTTTGCTACGTTAATCACTAAAGCAATGGTGCCTACAGCTTAAAGTATACATAATGGCCCATGTCTGGGAACCCTGTGTCCCATGCCTGAGTGTTAAGCTAAAATACCTTTGTTTAGCTCACAGGATACATCTTGACCTGCCCCACCTGTGAATGGCTACAGGAAATAAGAAATTAACATCCCCTCCAGAGTCTGGACAGAACCAGGAAATATTTGGAACAACTTATAGCCATTTTTCTTTACCTCCTCACCTCCCCCTCTCTGATCTATTAAAGAAACTAGCAACCAAACCTGGGCAAGATAGTTCTTCAGGACTCTAGTCCACCATCCTCTTGGTCTGCTGGCTTTTTGAATAGAGTCACTATTCCTTCCCCCAAAAACTCTTCTCTCATTTATTGACCCGTTGTGTGATGAGCAGTAAAAGCTTGGCTTCTGTAACACTAATATAAATTTCCTATACACTTTATTTAAAAAAAATAAAATGAAGATTTTGTCATGATGTAAGGGAGAGATAAAAGAAACACAACTTATAGCATAATTATGCCTAAATTCTCAGGTATGACTAAACTGATACACATAATAGACAGATGTATACACCAATTTATAAGTGAAATAGTTTGTTTTAAAAAGTCCTTTTGTACAAGATGTATAAGAAAATTTAAAAGCAGAGGTACAAGTGGACATTAGAGTAAAAGTAGTTATTGGGAAAAGTAACAAAGCACATGATTTAATTGTATATGATAAGAAAAAAGAAGAGCATAAGCTTAAATAACATGTTATAAAAAATGAGAAATCGGGGTTTCCCTGGTGGCGCGGTGATTGAGAGTCCGCCTGCCGATGCAGGGGACATGGGTTCGTGCCCCGGTCCGGGAGGATCCCACATGCCGCGGCAGCGGCTGGGCCCGTGAACCATGGCCGCTGAGCCTGCGCGTCCGGGGCCTGTGCTCCGCAGCGGGAGAGGCCACAGCAGTGAGAGGCCCGCGTATCGCAAAAAAAAAAAAAAAAAAATGAGAAATCAAGCTGAAGGAGGAACACGAACTATGCTATTCCTGCAGATGACTTGGAACTTATTTATAAGTGCAGTGACAAAATAATTATTGATATTATGATGTAGGATGGTAAAATGATGAATTATGATGTAGGATGGAAAATGATGAATTAGCAAAATGATGAATTAGAAAACCTATCTTCTGTTTTGAAATCCCATAGTATACTGAGAAATATATCCAGCCTCCAGCGGTTAAAAAAGACCTTGGAGGCCATATTGTTTGATAAATGATAAAGAATAGAGGATTAACTGGGAAAAGAAGCATTGGGTGAAATGCTATGATTGTTTGTATGGAGAACTCTGCGGAGAACATCACAGTAAGACTGGAAAAAAGCAGGCAATGTGAAAAAACATAAAAAGAGTCAATATGCAATTTTTACATTAATATTTTACCATTGTGCTACAAATGTTTAAATTTGCAGAAATAACAAAAATGAGAAATATTTTGAAAATTACCTTTACTAATGAGATTAAATAATATTGTTGCACTGCATGTCTTTCCAAATTTAAAATTTCCTGTTCATAGGAGTCTCAAAAATCTTCTTAGTCTTATTTGAGTATAAAACCTTTTGCAATTAGATTAAATTTGCATTCACCTCAAAGTCATTTTTTATTCCAATTTTTTCTATAAAGAGTGCCAAAACATTCTATACCATGTTTTTATATCATAAAGGTACAGAAAGCTTAAAATTAACAAAGCATAATTTTAATAGCATCCAAATAAGAACAAGGTTAGTTGTAAATCAGTGTATGTAAGTATATCCTTTTATAATGCAGTAGAACAGGAATTTTTTTTTTTTTTTTGGAACTTAACAAACTAACCAGGATTTAATTTAGTGATGACAAAGTACAGAGGAAGTCTGGTGACAAACGACCCTGAATCTTCCTAATACTGATATACATATGTATATGTATGTGTATGTATATACACCACTTGACGCCATATATATGTATATGAACATGTGTATAACCCTAAAATATATGTAATGTATTTTAATATCTGTGTGTACCTGTATATATGTATTCAGATGTATGGCTTCAAGTGGTCCAACCTGCAAATATACCCACTGTTTACCCTTATCTATAAAGATATCAATGCTGTGTGTTTCTATAGCACATAAGCCAACACTTTCTCATCTCTTTTTGCTCCTTCTATTGATACTCTGCCTCTGCCTTCAACAAAGAGAGAAATAAGGAATATGTGCATCATTCAATGCACTCAACTTGAGATTAATTAAAGACAATGTTGTTTTAGGCTTAGTCACGTTCACGATCTATGTATGAGTTTAACTTGGAGAGAGGGGGAGCTGGTAGTTCCAGTGGGGAGTGCCCTTGCCAAAGACATGGTGCTGGAGACGTACAGGAATCTGGTCTCTGGGAGTATGTGCTACTCGCCTTTGTACTCACACTCTGGCCCACAGACCACCTTTCCAGTCTCAGTTGTGGGATGCCAGGGAGCCTCTGTAGTACTCAATAATGTCATCCTTGAGATTTGAGGGTTAAAGATTTGTAATCTCTTTGCTCACAGGTATGTTACACATTTCACAATTAAATGGTCTAAACTAAATTGTAAATGCGCAACTTCCTTCACCTCCCTCACAGCAGTGTCAGGGCTGTGGGCCCTGTAGTCTGACTTCCTGTTCATACTTCCTGACCTTGTTCTTACCTGCTGGAAGATTTTTTTTAAATTCCTGGCCATTCTCCTCCTTCCCTTTATTTTGGATATCCATGTGTTAAAGTATGTGTTTTTATTCTGAAGTTCTAACATTTGGGACCTCGCTGATCCTGCAGAGACTGCTCCTCCTAGAGCTAGCTAATTCCTCCAGATACTTTTCCCCATTGGGTGTGCCTTTCAATGCAAACCAGCCATTCCAGAGCCCAGACCCCTCAACTACTGACTTTATCAAGTTCTCATACTTCAAGACCCTTCTCTAGATACCAGGCAACTAAGGACAGCCCCTGCACTCTGAACTGCACTGAAATTATCCAAACTAGCTAATCTTAAACCTACTTAGCCTGCTTGCTTCACCTGGCCCGCTCCTCCCCATGAAACTTACAATATAGTCTTTGCCCACCCTTCCCGCCTCCATCCTTTTGCCTCTGACTCGATTCTACTCCATGTGGCCCTGTGGAGCATGGCATGCCCTCATCTTACAGAACCGTAAGTAACTATCTCTTCAACGGCAATCATCTGATCTGTTGGCCTCATATCAGGATACTAAATCCTACATTTTAAAACAATACCTGAAAGTGTTAATGAGATGATAAATATTAAGAATTTAACAAAGCAAATCAGCCACTTCCAGAAATCAGGGTATCAGTGCACCCAGACAGATGCAATCTTTAAGTTGGAACGACCTGGAGAGTCATGGACAGAGAAAGAACAATGCCAAGGAAGGGCTGTCCAGGTGAGCAAGTAGAAAGCAGGTATTTCAGGGGCCAAGGTGTGAGTAAGATCCCACTTACCTCCCCTGGTGGGAAACTGGAAGTTTCTTGAAGATTAATGTTGTTTTTAAATAATGTGTCTATGAAAACCATGGTCATTCCCTTCACCTTAATATGATTGATCCCTATTTTCCTTGAAGTTTCAGAAGACCTGATTAAGCACTTTGCATATATCTGGAAAGTGTTACATTATTTTTAATATTTAAATTTAAATTACATTTAGATATTTAATTATTGTTGGTTGAATAAGTGTCATAATAACACTTAATAATGAATAAAATGTTTTTAAAAATGTACTTGAGTTAACTGTTTTAGTCCTTTGTGTAGAAAAACCTATTAAAAGTCTTCTGAACTGATTATGAAATTCTCAGTTATTCAAAGGAATGCTCTTAATGTTATTAATACCATAGATAACATTCCTTGATTTGTGAAGTCTCTCACTGAGATTCTTGGTTACAATGTGTCATATATGAAGAGGGCAATGTAATGCCAAAACACCTGATGCTATTTTTTTTATGTTGGCTCAATCTATGGTTCTGACCAATCCAAATGGTGGGTCTTTCTCTGCACAAAAAAGTAGCTGAAAAGACATTTTTTTACATGTTTCTGAAACATATTTTACTGTTTTAAATATTAAAAACAATGTTTCCGCTGAGACTTTTTACTCTTATAGACATTACAAATTCTGGCAGTAAAGCTTCAATTTTCAAGCAAGATGCTTTCATCAACTGGTAATGAAAATCTGCTTGACTAGATCTTATTATACAGTTGACACATATTTGACAGAGTTGACACACAGCTGACACTATATGACACCCATTTGAGATCTTTCACTCTCTTGTACATTCTTCTCTAAACACTGTCAATGCTTAATGGAATAAAATTATTTCATTAGATTATCTTCCATAATTATACTTGTTCAGCTGAAAAAGTATTTTTTAAATATTATGGGATTTCCACTCTTATTTTTCATATTCTCTATTATTCTGAAGAAAAGTAACCTTCATCCTCCAGATGGTAGAAGTATCTTATGCCTTTCCCAATTTTTTAAGCATATTTCCTCACAAAATGTTTAATCTTGATTTTCCCTCTAATTAAAAAAAAAGAAATGCAGGCATGTTTGTAACTATGCATTTGTTAGTAGCATTATAAAACCTATTTGGAAGTATCAGTTGAAATATTATTCATACATTTTTTTCTTAGACGGCATTTGTAAAATTAAAACTAAATGGTTTTTTTCCTATGTATATGTTTTGAATCACATGAATGTTGCAACTATAAGTAAAGACTGATATAAGTGTTTTGTATTGGCAATAAAAATATACAGGCATCTCTGCCACTGGAGAAGTGATTTTCCCTATTAGTGAGCAAATCCTGGTATGTAACAAAATTACAGCTTTCCTTCGACTTACATATTTGTTTTCCTTTAAAAAAATTATTGTTTATTAAAATTTTACAAAAAAAATACTGTTAATATATGAGAGAATTGCTTCTAGGCACAGATAAATATAAAGGGCATTTCTCTTAGATTAATGTGTGGATGTATATTTAAAAGCTGTCCAAGAAATGAAAAAGTTCTCATTTTTCAGGAATACCTAAAAAGATTCAGAAACTTGTGATTCTGGTCAAGATAGAATAATAGGAACCAGCTTTAACTTTCTGAAGTAATTTTAAAAATGATTAAAATATATTTTAAAATGTCATTCAGATACTGCATATCAAGTAGCCCAGTGCTATGATTTCTGTGAGAGGGGAAATGAATGAGACAAATCTTATGAAAACCCAATGAAAGTTTTGAGGTTCCAGGAAGGGAGGGGAAATATGGTGAACTCCCTGAGTTGAAGAGATGGAGTTGAGTCACGGGAGGACATGAGTTTTAGAGTTTGCAAGTCAAAGTACTGAAAAACAGAGAGTCAGAGGAAGGGAGGGATAGAGGGGGAGGAAAAGAGAGACAGAGAGAAGGAGAGAGGAAGAAAGGGAAGGAGGGAGGCAGGTTGAGAGAGAGGGAGCCAGATATAGAAAGCAGCAGTGTCCCTGGAGAATTCAATCATGAAGAATCAGCATACTTACATAACAAAACTGAGCCTGGGAAACGAACCACATGAAATAAGCAGAGGGAATAACTCCTGGAGCTCAGGCAAAGCCAGGAACACTTTCTACTTCAACCAGCCATACTGGAAAACGTCATCATTCAAGAGAATCCAGGATGGTTTTTCCTCAGTAGTGGTGCAAAATTAGCCCTACACTAACAGTTGCTTTGGTTCCACCTAACAAAACTTAAAAGCAAGACCCAGATGGATCCCAGATGGATCAACTTTTTTCCAAGAATAACAAACCTTGCCCCAGAACAAAGTGAAATTCACAATGTCTGGTACCCAATAAAAAGTTATTATATGTGTATAGAAGCAGAAAAATATGAACTATAATTAAGAAAATATCAATCAATAGAAACAAATTGAGAAATGATAAAAATGATAGAATATAAGCAGGTAAGGACATAAAAAGATTATTAAATGTATTTTATATGTTCAAGATGGCAGAGGAAGGACTGAACATGTTAGCTAGACACATGGAAAATACAGACATAAAGGTCCAAATCAAACTTCTATAGATGAGAAATATAATATCTGAGATGAAAAATTCACTGGGTGGGAATAACAGCAGATTAGAAACTGCAGAAGAAAAAAGTAGATACTTTAAGATATAACAATAGATACTTTCTGAAATTGAAAATGGAGACAAAACAATGAAATCAAAAAAGAAAGTAGCTGTGAGCTGTGGGACAACTTTAAACAGCCTAACATAAACGAAGTCCTGGAAAGGGGTGGCACAGGAAAATATGTGAGAAAGTAATAGTCATATATTTCCTGAAATTAATGAAAAGTATAAATTCACAGATCCAAGATACTTGACCATTCCCAAATATTAGACCCTGAATAAAATTAAAAGGCAAATCTTAATCAAGTTCCTTAAAATCAATGATAAAGAGAATATCTGTAAAGCAGTAAACGGAAATAAACACATTACATGCAGAGGAACAAAAATAAGAATGACAACATAGTTTATGTTATAAATAACGCAAGCCAGAAAAGAGGAGAGCAGCATTTTAAAATTACTTAAACACAAAATAGCTGTTGACCTCGAATCATATTAACAACAATAAACCTCTTTCTAAAACAAGGGTGAAATAAATGTTAGACATAAAAAAGCTGAAAGAATTCATGACCAGCAAATTTGTCCTGTTATAAATGTTAAAGGAGGTCTTTCGGGCAAAAGAAAAATGATACCAGCTATGAATCAGTATCTACACAAAAGAAACTAAGAGCACTGGAAATGGTAAAAATATGAGTAAATTTAATTTTCTGTTATCTTTTAAAGTCTTTAAAAATAATTGACTGTTTAAAACCAAAACAGTTAAGTGTATTATGGAGTTTATAATACATGTAGAAGTAAAATGAATGACAAAAATTGCACAAAAACCAGGAGAGGTATAAAGGAACTATAATATTGTAAAGTAATTAAACTATACATGAAATGGCACAGTATCTCTTGAAGATATATGCTATTAACTCTAAAGTAACCACAGAAACACAAAACAAAGAGTTATAGTTAATATGCTAGCACGACATTAATAATACTTAATACTGAAGAAGATAGAAGAGGAAAATGAAGGGAACCAAGATCATATGCAACAAATTTAAAATAAATATCATGATATGACAGATGATATATGATAGATTTAATGCCAAATATTAGAAACAATGATCACATTAAATGCAGATATTCTAAACAACCTAATTAAGAGGCAGGTGTTGTTAACTGAATTAAAAAAATCAAACTGTATGATGCCTAAGAGAAAACTAATTTTAAAATGTAAAAAAATAAGTACATTAAAATAAAAATATTTTCAATATTAATAATCAAAAGAAAACTTGAAAAGCTATATTAACATCAAACAAAATTGATTTTACAGCAACAAATATTACCAATCATAAAGAAGTCTATTTCATGGTGATAGGAATCAGTTTGTATTTGCACTATCTTAAGGGCATATATTTGGCCTCTGTATTTGCATTTTATAAACTGATCAATTGAATTTCCTCCTAATCCTGGCCTTTTCTAAGGAACTACCATGCTTAAGAAACAAATAGTATATCAAAGAAAAACCAAGTACATGGTTAGATTGTAATTTTTGCACCATATGCTCTGGGTTGAAATGATTGATTATCGTCTGTCCTTGCGTTGCCATTAGCATATACTTGACATTCAGTAAAGAACAAAAAATTTAAAACCTCAGTCACCTTGCTAATACTCTGAAAACGTGCAAGCACTTTTTAAAAAATAAGGAGCATGCAGTCAGCTTTATTGCAATGGCAGTATCCTTTGCACCCTTTTATTTTTAATCTTACTCACACACTCAAGGTTATGGCCCATTGTATCAGGTTTGTAAAGGGAATGGTGATGGATATGAAGAAACTTATCCTGACTTTCTGAATAATACTTTTAGAAGCTGTCTTGCAGAGCTGTTTAATTATGTAAGAGTGTGTGTAGGCGTGTGTGTGTTATGTCTATCAAAATGGCCAATATGTTTTCACTAATCTTCCCTGTCCCTTATTAAAATAAACCATTTATTCACAGAGATGTAAACAATATTCCAATATAGTTTTCTAATGCTTGTGCAATTTATTTGAGCATAGGAGAATAAACACTACTTTGCATAGAATAACATTGTTGGACTGACACATTTAAGAAATTTGATTTCTAATATTGGCTTTACTATAATTTTGGGATGTCCTTGATTTTCTCTAGGTCATCAGAACTTTCCTGGCTCTGCCACTAAAGCAGTTACTCTTGGGATCACGGTCCACACCTATGGGGATTCCCTAGCAAGCTCTCCAAGGGTGTGGCATGGTCTCAGCTTGAGCAAACTAAGATATATATCATTGCTTTCCCCAAATAGATGCTTCCCACATCCAAATCCTTTCTCCTCTCTATATGCAATACTATGTCCCAAAAGATAAAACAATATTTTAAAATGATTTTCTTAATAAAATATGTGCATGAGAGGTTTGTCTCACTAACTTTTAATTTGGAGAGTTTTTATATTAATCCCTCAGTCAAAAAGAAGCAAGAAAAATTCTACAATTGGTATAATGATGAGTGAACATCTGATAGGAGAGACTGGAAAAATGAATGCCTGTGAATTAAGCACATGGGAATCCATTTTTGCCATAAAAGTTATATATGCAAGATAGAATTACTTGTACTATATATAAAAGTTTTACATTTGTTTTCATTTTTTCTCCTTAGTAACTTTTGCTCAGTAAAGGTCTTAATTTTCATGAAGCAAAATGTATATATTTTCCCTCTATACTTTTTAGTGTCCCTTCTACAAAATCTTTACCTCCCCAAAATATTCTTCTGTGTTTTCTGATGGAAGCTTCATAATTTTAGTTTTTCTATTTAAGTTCATAACTCAATATTAAAATAGTATCTGTTGGGCTTCCCTGGTGGCGCAGTGGTTGAGAGTCCGCCTGCCGATGCAGGGGACACGGGTTCGTGCCCTGGTCTGGGAGGACCCCACGTGCCGCGGAGCGGCTGGGCCCATGAGCCATGGCCATTGAGCTTGCGCGTCCGGAGCCTGTGCTCTGCAACGGGAGAAGCCACAGCAGTGAGAAGCCCACGTACCGCAAAAAAAAAAAAAAAAAAAAATAGTATCTGTTCATGTTGTGACATGGAGTATCAAAGATCATTTCTCCTTTATGAATACTATCAATGTGCTACAACACCATTTGTTAAAGACCTTCATTTTCTCATATAATTGTCTTTTCCTTTGACCATAGATGTGTGGATTTACTTCTGAACCCTCTCTTCTGATGGAACAAAAAGACTTGTATATCATTTAATTTGTAATAACAAAAAGCTGAAAATAATCCAAAAGTCCATTAGAAAGAAAAGGGATATGTGCAAAAATCATACAATGGAAAACTATCCAACTAACACCAAGAAATAAACTATTAACATATGCACAATATGGATGCATCTCAAAAGCAACGTGTTGACAAAATAGTCTAAACACTAAAGAATGCAGAGATGGTGATACGATTTATATAAAATCAAGTAGAGGTAAAACTAATCTGTAGTTTTGAAACAGAATACTAGTTGACAAAGTAGTCTAAACACTAAAGAATGCAGAGATAGTGATACGATTTATATAAAATCAAGTAGAGGTAAAACTAATCTGTAGTTTTGAAACAGAATACTAGTTGACTATGAGGGTTGAGTATTGAGTAACAGGGGCATTAAGATCTCTATCTTGATTGGGGTATTGGTTACACAGGTACATAAGTTTTTCAAAATGCACCAAATTTTACACGAAACATTTGTCAAAACATTGATAAAGGAAACTGAAGATGATTCAAAGAAATGGTAAGATATCGCATGCTCTTGGATTGAAATAATTAATTTTGTTAAAATGACCAGAAATTTACAGATTTATTAAAATCTCTATCAAATTACCCATGGCATTTTTCACAGAACTAGAAAAAATAATCCTAAAATTTGTATGGAAACACAAAAGATGCAGAATTGTCAAAGCAATCCTAAGTAAAAAGAACAAAGCTGGAAGCATAACACTCCCAGACTTCAGACAATACTACAGAGCTACAGTAATCAAAACAACATGGTATTGGGACAAAGACAGACATATGGATCAACAGAACAGAGTAGAGAGCCCAGAAATAAACCCACACCCTTACGGTCAATTAATCTTCGACAAAAGAGGCAGGAATACACAATGGAGAAAAGACAATCTCTTCAGCAAGTGGTGTTGGGAAAGCTGGACAGCTGCATGTAAGTAAATGAATTTAAAATACTCCCTCACAATCTACACAATAATAAACTCAAAAATGGTTTAAAGATTTAACTATAAGACATGACACCATAAAACTCCTAGAAGAGAACATAGGCAAAACATTCTCTGACATAAATTGTAGCAATATTTTCTTAGATAAGTCTCCCAAGGCAGAAGAAATACAAGTAAAAATAAACTAATGGGACCTAATCAAACTTACAAGCTTTTGCACAGCAAAGCAAACCATAAACAAAATGAAAAGACAACCTACAAACTGGGAGAAAATATTTGCAAACCATGCAACTGACAAGGGCTTATTTTTCCAGATATATGAACAGCTCATAGTACTCAATATCAAAAAAAACAAACAACCCAATCAAAAACTGGAAGACCTAAATAGACATTTCTCCAAAGAAGACATACAGATGGCCAACAGGCACATGAAAAGATGTTTATCATAACTAATTATTAGAGAAATACAAATCAAAACTACAGTAAGGTTTCACCTCACACCAGTCAGAATGGCCATCATTAAAAAGTCTACAAATAATAAGTGCTGGAGAGTGTGTGGAAAAAAGGGAACACTCCTACTGTTGGTGGGACTGTAAATTGCTGCAGGCACTGTGGAAAAAAGTATGGAGGTTCCTTAAAAAAACTAAAAATAGAGTTAACCTATGATCCAGCAGTCCCACTCCTGGGCATATATCCAGTAAAGATAAAAACTAACTTGGAAAGATACATACACTCCAATGTTCATAACAGAGCTATAATAGGCAAGACATGAAAGCAGCCTAAGTGTCCATCAACAGATGAATGGATAAAGAAGATGTGATGGAATATTATCCATCAAAAAGGATGAAATATTGCCATTTTCAGCAACATGGATGGACCTATAGATTATCATACCAAGTGAAGTTAAGTCAGACAGAGAAAGAAAAATATTATATGATATGACTTATATATGGAATCTAAAAAAATACAAATAAACTTATTTATAAAACAGAAAGAGACTCACAGACACAGAAAACAAGCTTAGGGTTACCAAAGGGGAAGGTGGGGGGAGGGGATAAATTAGGAGTAGGGGATTAACAGAGACACACTACTATATATAAAACAGATAAACAACAAGGATTTGCTGTATAGCACAGGGAACTATAATCAATATCTTGTAATAACCTATAATAGAAAAGAATCTGAAAAAGAATACCTATCTATCTATATATGCATAACTGAATCATTTTGATGTACAGCTGAAACTAACACAATATTGTAATCTATAGCTTAATAAAAAGAAAATATATATATATATATATATATCAGGAAATAAATTAAATAAAAATTACATTATTTGAAATGCCTAGGAAAAAAAGTGTATATCTATAAACAGATAACCCCATGTTATGCCTTCCATGTACCAGAAAAGCAATACTAACATCTCTGATAGAATCTATATCTCTCATCCAAGAATTTCTATTCCTTGGTTATGAACTATTACTTAGAGGTAATTAAATAATTAGTGAAAATATGATGTTATATTATAAAACAATATGATATGAGATAGTTTATAAGATTTCACAAACAGTATGTATATAATAAGTTAAAAAGGAAATTGAAAGCAGGAGATTATAAGTAAATAAAGTAAAACCAAAGTTGAGAATATGTCATGTGTCATATATATGACAAACATATGTGATACTATGTCACAAATATACATGTCATTAATCAGAAGCAGTTGATAGATTATGGTAAAAATCTGTCTCTGAATTTTCTACTAGTCACCACAAAAAAGAAACACAGTCAGCTATAAGATTCACAAAGAAAAATATGGCTTGAAGTAAGACAAGCATTTTTTTTCTTGCTTTGAAACAGGACATTGAGTTTTTCAATGTGTTTTACCAAGTAATAAAATGGGCAATATCATCAATCTCATCCCTAAAAAGTTTTAGAAAATATATTCAACTCTTTCAACTATTCTTCTAGGTTCAACTATTTCTTTTCTTCTGATTTTGCCAATTAAAATGACATAATGCCAAAGTGCAATAGGGTGAAATTTATCCTTTGAATGAACAAAATATACAGTCTGAAGCAGTAAATCTATAACCCTTCCTAATGATGACTGTAATTTAGAAGGATGAGAGATTGGTGCTTTTAAAGAAGTATTGAACATTTTTTCCTTCCCAACTTAACATACAGTAAAAATTGAAGAACCCTGTTAAGACTGCATTATCTGCAATGAGCCCAGATGCTAATTTAGTCTAGGTCTGTATGGTTCAATATTCAGTGAATTGCATGATCATTGAATTAAAAAAAAAAAAAAAAACCAGAACTCCTTTTTTTTGGTGAAAATGTGTATTTTTTTTTTTTTTTTTTTGCGGTACGCGGGCCTCTCACTGTTGTGGCCTCTCCCGTTACGGAGCACAAGCTCCGGACGCGCAGGCTCAGCGTCCATGGCTCACGGGCCCAGCCGCTCCGTGGCATGTGGGATCTTCCCAGACCCGGGCACGAACCCGTGTCCCCTGCATCGGCAGGCGGACTATCAACCACTGCGCCACCAGGGAAGCCCCCTAAAATGAGTACTTTTAAGGACACAGAATTTTCATTTCTAACCTATATCAAGATTATTAAGTTGTACCATCATTGGAGATATATTTTTTCTACATACTCACAGCCTCCAGAACATTGATTTCTTAGGGGCAAACTGCCGAAAACCTGACTCTCAAACAGCTTCACTAGTGTCACCATAAAACTATACCATAAAACATGACACATACTAGTCAGTGTCACCATAAAACATAAAAAGATATGTTAATCTTTTAAATAAGAATATTGACAATATACAAAGAATCATGTTTCCATGCTTCTGACAGATTAAATTATGAGACGTTTATCTAGAATTTATTTTAAAAAATACAACTATAACAACTTAATTTTTTATCTATAATGCATAAAATTCGTGTTCAAAAATATCTTCAAGTATTCCATAAATTACACTCTTTAAAATTTGTAAATATTCTTATTAATAAAACATTTGGGTACCCAAGATAAAATGTAAACAGTGTTATATTTTTTAACTGATTAAAATATAATGTGGGTAAGAGGAAAAAATACAAGATGAGAACACAAAATATTCAAGTATATATCATGAATTGTTCCAATTTCCTCCCTAAATGTCAAGTACTAACTGTATATTTTACATGGAACAAACACTGGAGGGTGCTTGCTAATATACTTCTGAAATGACATTTTCTTAGTATGACCTTTCCTTCTAACAATAACTTACATTTTAATTAAATTGGACCATTTTCATTACATGCCAAATATCTCAGTGCCATACATTATCATCGGACTTTGTTAGCACTGATAGTTAAAGGTCATGGGCTTAAATAATTATTGAGATTAACAGAATTGGTAATTTATGAGAAAATGGCACATAGATGGTAGTTTTTCTTTCAGAAAAGTGAAACTTTCTAATGTTTGAATAGGTTTGAAAGAAAGAATATAAGAATGAAATGACTTAGATGGTCATTAAAAAAAAAAAACTCAAAATTTGAAAGTGTCTATGGGCTTCTAAGTTTATATTATCTCTCCATATTTTCAGCTTAATATCTCATTTTTTAAAATAAAGCCATAAACATACAAGCTGAAGTAAGTTCTAAAAAATCCTATTCTTTTGAGAAATATCATAAAAAAGAAAGTGAAAACATGATTAATGATTTTCATCACACAATAATTCACAATTATAAAAAAAATAATCAGAACAAAGTTAAGTGTAAAAATTACCATCAACAAATGCCTTGAATGCCCTGGTTTTTTTTGGTTTTAATTAAATTTCATTTTTAAAACTATTCATATGAAGTATCATCGGATAAAATGGCAAACTGTGAAAAAGACAAAAAAATATGACTCCTTGTAATAATGCAGCTGTTATTCTAGTATTTTATTTTAACATCCAAGAAGTTAAGAAATAAATAACTTCACATTGTCAGTAAAGTACACAAAATTAAGATAAACCTATACCACTTGTAACTTCTTTTATTTAACTCTGTATAATTTTATGGATATATTTATTTTTACATAGTTATATTAACCTTTTAAAAATTAAAAAGTATTAATATTGTATAGTCAAAAATCATTCTATTACTCCCGCCCCCCCTTCTTTATCTAATCCCTTCTTCCTGTAGAGGTAACTGTTGTTACTACTCTCTTTTGTACCTTCTCAAAGTTTATTTTTTTATGTATATAAGAGCAAATAAAAGGTTCTTTTTGAAAAAAATAGAAATAATGATGTGCAATGCAATGTGTTCTGCACTTTGCTTTTTCAACTAAATACATGTTGTAGTGTATTTTAAAAGAAAATTAAAAGAGTTTTCTTATCTATTTACTGCTTCATAGTTTTTGTTTCATGGATAGATTTATCGTAACATATTTATTCAGTCTTCTATAAATAATCATTTTGACCTTTAAAAAATATAAATACAAGTAATGCTGGAATGATTAATCTTGTAGATAGTTATCTCACACCACAGGAGATCATTTAAATCAGTAAGAAAGAACAAATAATAAAATAAATAAATAATGTATATCAATAAACAGTTAACATAAAAGGAAATATAAATGGCCGAGCAACATTTGAAAGATGCTCAAGTTCACTCATACTAAGAGAAATTCAAATTGAAACCACACGAAGATACGACTATTTGCCTACAATATTGGTGAAAATTCACGTTTGATAACAAACATGGAAGTAAAGATGTAAGAAAACAGATTGGGAAAAGAAGTGCTTGCACATGTTAATGGTGGGGTGTAGAGTGAAACAACCACTGTGAAGAGCCATATAATTTTGTCCAAGTACTACATATACATATATAATTTTATTCAATTGAATAAAATTACAAATGCATTTACCTTTTGATCCGGATTCCCACTTTTGGAGTTCTTTCACACTAGTGTAAGTGGGGGCGAATACACTAGTTTAGCTCTTACGGGTTTGTTTTAACCAGAGGTTTGGAAGAATGCAAATGTCCCTCAAGCAAGGGATTGTTTAAATCGTGGTATAGTTTATTTAATGGAATATTATCCAGCTAAGTCAAAGAACGAGAGAACAAAATTAGATGATATGCAAGATATATATTATTAAGTGAAACAAGCAAGGTGTACAATTTTATATATTTTGTGGAAAAATAGGGGTATCAATACATATACTCGCTTATATTGTATAACATTTTTTGCAAATGGTCTCAAATTCTTCAATAATCCTTCATCAAGAGATGAAATACATGTATTCCTCCTCTGAACTTGGTTAAAATTGTGACTCAATTGTTAACAATAGAATGTGTCAGAAATGATGCTATGTTACCAAGAGCCAGCTTCATGGACATGCAACCTGTCAGTCACACAAAACCCTATGCATATAAGGGTCTCATGTTCAGTTTAACACTCTATCTTCATAGTCTTGAAATTCTTAAAAATTACTGAACAATCTGGGTCTGCATTTTCATTTTGCACTGGGCTCTGTATATAACTATTGAACCTGGGTTATAACAGAAAGGCTACTTGTACTTTGTCCACTGAACATTCGTGCTTGGAGCCCTGAGATGCTTTGTAAGAATTCCAACAACCTTGAATACACTGTGTGAAATTCAAGCTACATGCAGGGGCCATGTACAGGTGCTCTGATGGACCTTTGAGTTATTGGAGCCAAGGGGCAAAATTTGTGACTCAATGAGTCTTCAGTGATGCCAGAAGCCAGCTGCAGGATTACGAGCCTTTGAGCCGTGTCTGGGTTGAAACTGCTAACACCGTGGAGTACAGATAGACAATCCTTGCTGTGCCCTGACAGAACTGATCACATATAGATACTATTCAACTTAAAAAATAAATGGCTGTTTCAAGCCACCAGTTCGAGGTAATTTGTTATGTAGAAGTAGTAGCCAGAACATTTTATTTAAGAAACGCTGGAAGGAAACATAAGAACAAAACAAAAATTATTTATAGGGTATTGAGGTGGAATCCAAGAAAGGAGGGGCAGGACAGGGATGGGAGGATATTTCACTATGTATATTATATGTTTGGATCTTTGAACCAAGTGGTTGTATTTTTCTTCAGCAAATGAATAGAAATATGAAGAAAAAAAGAAAAAAAATTAAGCTATTATTTTAGGATGTGTGGGTTGAAGAGAAAATATTTTTGCATTAATGAAGGGGTGGAATTTCTGAATATTTTGCTGAACACTTGGGGTCCTTGGCTTAGAGAAAGCCTTGGGGAGCTAATTTATAACTCTATAGATAGTTCTAGAAATCCAGAGAAATTTACCTAACTAGAGAGGAGTTTTTTTTATATTTCTGGGGAAAATAATGCTCAGGACTTTGGAAACATCTCTAGTTTGTAAAAGCCAGTGACACTAGGGTTTATCTGACTTGAAGAGGTATATTTAATTTCAAAAGGTTATGGTGAGAACCCAGAAATATTTCTACACTTTCTTCATGAAGCAAAGATTATTCTTTTTTTATCTCCTCTATTTAAGAAAATATTATCTATTTTTCCCTACCCCTCACGTACAGATTTTCATGTTACTCACACAGGGTATTTTTCCATCTGTTTTCACTGCATCACCCCACTGGTAAGGACTAGAGCAAGAGGGGACCTAGCATTTATCATTTACTACGAGGTAATATAAAATATGTCTCTGATTCAGAATACCTCACATGCACACTGAGGATAAAGTTAATAAACATTAATATTTAAAACCAACAGGATATATGTACATTTCATAAAAGTATATAAAAATTACACATCAAAAAACAAATATTAGAGTAGAAGCTATTTCAAGGAGAGAAGCTGGTCCGATTTAAGGTGGGAGCACAGAAATAGATTCAGTAGTATTAGCACAGATTTGTTCTTGAGTGTTAGTATGATGGATGTTCTTTTTATTGTTTTATTTCATAATGTGCATATGTCTCATTATTTATATATAAAATTAAAGTGTATATATATTGTTTTTCTTCCAGTTTTATTGAGATATAATTGGCATACAGTACTGTATAACTTTAAGGTGTATAGCATAGTGATATGATTTATATATATCATGAAACAATTACCACAATAAGTTTAGTGAATATTATCTCATATAGATAAAAAAATAAAAGAAAAAGAAAAAAAGTTTCCTTGTGATGAGAAAAAACAAGGTATACATTCCAGAGTCAAGAATATGATCTGACATGCACCCCCATGTTCATAGCAGTACTATTTACAATAGCCAAGATATGGAAGCAACCTATATGTCCATTAACAGATGATTGGATAAAGAAGATGTGGTACATATATACAATGGAATACTACTCAGCCATTAAAAAAGAATGAAATAATGCCATTTGCAGCAGCATGAATGGACCTAGAGATTAACATACTAAATGAAGTAAGTCAGAAAGAGAAAGACAAGTATCATATATCACTTATACGTGGGATCTAAAATATGACACAAATTAACTTATCTACGAAACAGACTCACAAACATAGAGAACAGACTTGTTGCCAGGAGGGAGGGAGGGGGAGCAGGGATGGATTGGGAGTTTGGGATTAGAAGGTGCAAACTATTATATACAGAATGGATAACAACAAGCTCTTATTGCATAGCATAGGGAACTATATTCAATATCCTGTTGCAAACCATAATGGAAAAGAATATATATATATATATATATATATATATATATATATATATTCACTGAATCACTTTGCCATACAGCAGAAATTAACACAACTTTGTAAATCAACTATACTTCAGTAAAATAAATTTTAAAAAAAGAATATGATCTGGAAGTCCAATTAGGAGGTGACTGCATTTCTCCTGGAAAGAAAACATGGTATCTTGGACTAGAGATGTAAGGAAAGATAGAGATGGTGAGTCATGTTTAGATTTGAGATATATTCTGAAGATGGTTATAATAGTATTTAAAGATGGATTGGATGAGCAGTGTGAAAGAAAAGTTTAAGATTACAATATTTCTCACTGAACAACTGGTTTAATAGTTTCCTAATTCACTGATATAAGCAATACTGATGGAATAGTTCACAGTTTAAGAAAAATTCTATTTATCATAGATCTAATTTTACTAAAAACAAGATAATAACAATGTAACATGACATTTAAAATATAAATTCTCAATTGAACATAAAGGTCTGAATTCATATTGCCGAACTTTTTAGTTCTTCTTTGGAATATAGAGGGTGATTGAACAATACAAATTTTGGTGATTAAATGGATAACTATTTTTACAAACCTATATTTCAGCCAAATATGATATAATCGCTTGTTGGATAAATTTCCAATTTCTTTTAAAATAGCAATGATAGAAATTATAGAGATTCCTTCAACTAAAATTTAGTTGCAAATACATTAATTAATTGTTCAAGTTATAGAAGTTATTGTCTGTTCCGATGAGGTTTGCTTGGAAAGCAAAATACAGACTTAATTTGTACTGACTATTACTTTGTTCTATTTCTCTCTAGCCACACCACCCCCGCTCCCTGCCCACCATGGCAAAAACACTTTCTTTTCTTCCTGCTTTTCTGCCTGCCTTCCTCACATTGTTTTCAATGGCTTTTCCTCACACTGTAAGTACAATAAGCAATTAAATATCATCTTCTACACTGTGACACTACCTGTTATAAGGTAATATGAAAACAGTGTAATTAAAACTCTGATAGATGACAGATGATTCATAAAATGACAGAGATGCAGCTAATTAAAAGTGTCTAGATTTCCTAATTTTTCACCTAAAATATATTAAAATATATTTTACTAATCCAGTTAGACCCCACATATTATAAAATTAATAGCAATCAAGGCAAAAATTTATTCAGACGTATATTTTCACATATATATACACACAAACACATATACATTATCTGCATTGATATCAGTCATAAAAAATGAGAACTATATACTGATATATAAACTCAGTCTCATGCAGAAAGTCACAGTTTATCTCTTTTCAATTATTAGCAACAAAGAACCCTTTAACGTTCTATATATTAGTCATTGTTCTTAATACAAGCCAAAAACCACTCCACTATTATAAAATTAAGCAGAAATATAATTTGTTAATGAATACCTACAAACTGAGAGAATTAATACCTGTCTGCAAAGTGGTTTTAGGAATAGAAATATTACATGTGAAGTGTCTTAAACATAGAAGACAGTATTAATAGTTAGCATTTATTAGTTGAATTAGAATACTATAGAAATAAATCATGGCTTACAAATGAATTTTATAACATAGTTCTAAAATACAGCATGTTAAAATAATTTCAAAAGGGTTGAATTATCAAGTACAATCCTCCCAATTACATGGACTATAGTCCAGTCAATTTGTAATGTCTTTATCCTTGACCTTGAGACAAATGCCATTTTTTATAATTATGATAAAAAGCCATATCATCTCTATTCCTTGAGTAGCTCAAGATTACAGAAAACTTTACTAACATAAACTCTAAAAAATCACTTTTGTGTATATGTACTAACACATTATAATATTCTTAAATCTACTATAATAAAAATACATCAAGAGACACAGTAACCTGATAACCAGTAGCCATGTCATTTATACATATTTAAGGAAGATAGAATGTGGGTGAGTACTGTAACAATTCAGAGTTGAGCACCCTCTTGAGAATTGAATCCAATTTTGTTTTCTTAAGGTTTATGTTTATTATCTTATTAGGAATGCCCTGAGTGATAGCTACAAAAGGTAAATAGACAAATTCAAAAGGTTAATAGACAAATTCAACCTTGAATCAAGGGAATCTAAATGAAGATTACTATCTCCTGCATACTAGATTCCAGAGAATACAGAGAACAAGGGGAATAAACTTCATTTGACACACATCTCTAAACTGTTAGCTTCCGAAATTTATACTAGGTGATTTGTCAGGGTAATCCTTAAGAAAGATTACTACAACAAACATATTGCAGTACTCTAAACTGAATAGGATATAAGTCTGTTTGTGATAGACTGTGGCTACAGACATGCTGTAGGGAGAGAGAATCCTTTCATAAATATTTTAGCCTTAGTACTGCAAAAGCCATCAAGTATATGATTGAGTTAGAAGATGTCTGAAATGCTGTTAACAGGAGAATAATAGCCTGCATTACAGTCGTATGGGCATCTGTGCCCTAGAACTAATACAATATTGATCTGGAGAAGTCAAAAATGCAATCAACTCGAGTGATTTCCTATGAAGGTGTTTTCTTTCTACTGGGAAGTTTCACAATTATTATTCTGTGCAAACTCTACAGAACTGGGATACCTATATTCTAATTTCAGTAGTGCTCTATTCCTAATAAAACTTGTAAATTCACTCAATTCCCATTTCAGATTTGTATACTTTATAAAAACTACTCAACCCACAATAACTTTATTCTTAACATTTATGAAGCAATTATTCTGTGTATCAATCTCATACACATACTATTCTTTCAATTAGATTCAAACTCTTTTGAGAAGTTACTTCATTTTCTTTTTTTTGGGGTACACTTCCTAAACCCTGGTTCTTACCAGATAAAATAACTTGTGGATTATATGTGTGTAAGTATGGCATTTATACATATGAGTTTGTATTTATGTATGTAATATGATATATATCCTACTCTTTATTTATGATTTAGTAACTTTTACATATATATTCCAAATACATGAATTTTCATACAAGAAAATACTATAAAAACTCTACAGAGTCACTTTGAGCTGGTCTGTGTCATTTAATTGTTCTGTTATCAGTAACAGTTTAAGCTCTCTGATTCTTCATTTCTTCAACTGTAAAATGGTCGTAAGTATAGATATATGACTCATAGATAGATTTACATCTGTATATTTATATAGAGTTACATATTTAGGATAACAGATTTAAAGTTATTAGAAGAATAAGCAAAGTGATGCACCTAAGGCACTAAACATAGTCATATTCACACAGTAAGCTCTAAAACATGTTGCCATTACTAGGAAAGGAAAAGGTAACTTTTTATAAGTCCAGATTAAATTTCTTAAAATTCAGAATTAAAGTATCTTAATTTAATGAGGTTTAAATGCAACATCAAACTCTCAGACCATAATATATACTACTAATAACAATAATTTGTTATCTTATATTTAAATTGATACCATTCTTCTCTAGATTAAAAAAAACTGTATTTATAAATGGCTTACTTAGCAAAATTAGATATAACTGTTATCCCATTATTACTATTTTTTATTAAACTGACATCAAAAATAACTATTCAATTAAAACTCCTTATATATTTGAAAACATAAGGAGTTACCCTAGAAATTGTATATTGTAAAATCACCAAAAATAAAGGTTCACAAGGATACATATCTTTCCATTTGTTAAATGATACCAAAATATTGTTTTCAAAGATTATTTGATGCAAAGAATAAGTATTTGCTTTGCATATATTGTGAGTATTTTATAGATTAAGAAAGCAATTTTCCCTTGACCCTTTCTGTAAAATATTTAGAAAGTTACCAAGAACAAAGAATTTTAAGCAATTTTAAGAATTTATGCTGCTTTGAACCAAAAAGGAAAGATGGACAAAATATATTTAAAGTCAGTTTATACGCAGAAAAAAGTGCTTTGGTCTGTATAGTTTTTCCCCACCCCCCATTTAAGAAATAAAGACAATATACAATAAATAAGTCATACTTCAAAAGTACCAACAGGAATCCATGTAAAATAAATCTTAGTATGAGCTCTAAGAACCAGTAAGATTGAAAAAATGAATACATAATTGCAATTATTGATACTTATTTGGACCCTATGAAATATATTGGGATATTTCCAAGCAAATATATATAACGCCTTGAGACATATAAACATAACACTGTACCTATTAAAGGGCAGAAATATTGACTATTCATTTTCTATAATATCTAACATTTAATATTAAATGGTAATATTTATTCAGCTAAAACCAATATGATATCTTATATTCTTTGCTAGTTAGGAAACATTCCTGAAATGTTAGTTCACACAGCCCTGTTTTATTCTTTTATTATGTGCAATGTTAGTTCACACAGCCCTGTTTTCTTCTTTTATTATGTGCAATATGAATAAATGACTTCTAATAGATTCTTTCATTTGGTTAAAAAAGGGGAAATGTGCTGAATATTCTCCAACTGCCTTGTTTTCCTCCCCAGCCAGATTTATTATTTGCTTTTTACCTCTCTGTTATGTGCCCAGAGGGCTAAACTTGACTAAGTCATACATGTTTCTCCATTGGGGAAGGGGCGTCCAGATAGTGGCCAGTTAGAGTTCAAAATGTAGAATCTGAGGTTGGGTATATTTATCATGTCCACCTACAGTTCCATCTAGCCATTCTAGCCCAGCTCTCCTCTCTCCTTTTTGGATTACTCCCATACTCCCATAAAACATACTCTCTTTATCTCCAGAATATTAAAAATAAATAAATAAATCTCTTAATCTCATTTCCAATGCTAGTTACTATCATATATCTTTGACACTTCTGTCAAAAAATTTCTCAAAGAAGTTAATTGGCTATCTATAGTTCCTGTCCATTCATTCTTTCTTAATTCACTCAGTCAGGATTTGATGTCCATGTCCCTAAACCTGGTCATCAGTTCTCAGGTCTTTCCTTACTTGACCTAGCAGCATTTGATACTGCTGCTGTTGATAACTCCCTTCCTACTGCATTTTCTTTACCTGGCTTCCACAGCCTATGTCCGATGTCCCTGGTAAATCCTTTTCATTCTTAATTGCTTGACACTCTTTTCTCAGACTTTTTAATGCTGGAATGTTCCAGGGTACAAGTTCTGGTCCTTTGCTTTTCACTTTCTCTACTTTTACCATTCTAGTAATTTCATCCAGTGTCATTTTATTAATATAATCTCTTTATATATCAATGACTCTCAAACTTGTATATATAATCCAGTTATGTGTCCCAAAGTTTAGGCTCATAAGTACAATTTTCTATTAGATATTCACATTCAAGTGTCAAAACTGAACTCCCAATCTGATCTCCCCAGAAATCTGACCCAGGATTATCTTTCCACAGTTTTGTTAATAGTAACTCCCTCATTTCCACTTGTTCCTCTGTCCACCTTTCCTTCATACCCCACTGAATTCATGAGGAATTCTTTTGACTTTATCTTCAAAATGTATTTGAAATAAAGCAGATACCATCCTTATCTCCTAATGGGGTTTTACCTTTTTCTCTTACGTTTATGTATTTTATTCTCAACACAGTAGGCAGAGCTACTATGAAGGTTTATCAACTGATACACTTATGGTTTTGTAATTTTCATTATATGTAATTGGGAGACTATCCCTGTACATAAATAAAACAAAGTACCTATTATATACTGGTCGGTGACATTTCAGGCAAAGTCAATAATATGTTTGTAGGAATGAATATTTTAATAACTATGTCAGGTCTAGAAACTCTAATGGCACCAAATCCATTAGAGTTTGATGATCCTGGGGCATTTGGTTTCCACCTCTTGCACATAAGAGGAGCTGTTTTTAAAATGATCATAAAAGATGCTTGCCTAGCTGCTGGTTGAACATATGAAGGAACGGGGAAACAGGGATACTTAATTTATTTATTTCTTCTTTGTATAATGCTGATTCATTTTATTTTATTCATTTTATTTAACAAATATTTGTTGAAGCATTACTATCATGTTACATGTACATTGAATAATATTAAAAGAAATATGAAAAATATACTAGTAACTTAGGTTAACAATAAATATTTTTTATTTCTACTTTATATTTCCAGACTTTCTTAAATTAGTCAAGTTCTGTAACAAGTGATGAATTATTCCATTTTCATACCTAATCTTGAGATTATGTGACTTGTCTTAGCATTTAAGGAAAGTCCCTTTAACTATGAACAGAAAGTAAGTGTGCAAGGCTTTTTTTTTTTTTTGGCCATGCCACGAGGCTTGTGGGATCTTAGTTCCCCAACCAGGGATTGAACCCGGGCCCTCAGCAGTGAAAGCAAGGAGGCCTAACCACGGGACCATCAGGGAATTCCAGTAAGTGTGCAAGGCTTTAGTTGAGACAAAACTGATAAAACTAGGAATCCTGCAACTTGGTCTTCAATTTGAACCCAATTCACTTCAAGAACAACTTTTATACACTATTGAATATGTTGATGATGCAGCTGCTTACACTTAAGATGTTTTATTTAATACTAAAGAATAATCAAGTGAAAGTTAAATGCTCCATTTTATTATATACTGTATAAATGCTTTATTTCCAAGTTTAATGCTCAAAATTCTTATGACAAGAGAGTGACCTTGATTCTCCTGTTTTTTCTAAGAAAACCCCAATAAGCCCTTCACTATATAGTTCATTACATTGACACTGTCATTCAGTCAAGTCTCCCTAAGAGCCAAAATGGATAAAAACTTCAAAAATTTATATTTATATCTTGATTCGCTCTGTTTGGATTTATCATGTTGTGACAAATTTATTACCAGAGCTTTGCCCACTCTGAAAATTCTGATAGTGTTTCATTATAAAATATAAAATATGTCTACAGGATCATACAAATACCCAGTGATTGAATGCAGTCTTTGCTAGGTAAACAGTTTCTATTTTATATCCTTGATTTTATTTTTATGTGGTCTCTGACCTATCCTCTGGTAGCCTTTAAGATGGTATCCTATCTCTGTGCTTTCCTAATATTTTCATTATGTGTCGCTGGATACATTTTGACATGGTTTTTAAATTGTCTGTTTATGAGCATCCGATAGTTGGTGTAAATGGGAACACTTTGCTTTGTGTTTTCTCAAGAAGTTAAAATTAGTTCAGTTTTTCTGTTCCATCTTAATGTTACAGTTCAAATACATATTATATTGCATTTAATTAAATTCAGCAAGAATGCCACATACTATATCTTTTCAGCCAGAAAGTACTTAGCACACTGCAGAGATAAATGCGTCACTGAGCAATACAAAAAGCAGTTTAGTATTAGAGAAAAATACAACTTAAGAAAATTAAAGTTACTGACAAGAACAGCAGATGACCTTTATACATTTAAAGGAAAAAAATGCCTAGAACCATTTTATTTAACTTGACCTTGCCATAGGGAGATGAAAATCCCTTGATTGCTATTATCCATCCATCCAATTTTAAGACTTATTTAAAAATATTTTAGCAAAAAAATCCTCTGACCTCCAGGATTAGAAATTGTGTAGAATGCTTAGCTTGAACTAAAAATAAATACTGTTGATTAGAACTTCCAATTTGGCTATCTGTATAGAATGTTTTGTGATATTTTATAGCTATTCAGTCATGAAGTATTTGGGATATTTGGCGAAGTTCAGCTGGAATGACCCAGCTAGAAAATTCTTTGGTTAGGAACTGCAGATCCCCGAATACAATATTTTGAAGAACTATATTTTACCATGTTTATTTGATCCAGCCTTAAATTTCAGACTGGTAATGGTAGACATATAATTTAATAGTCAGTGAGATCAATGGAATCAGAAATTTAATCTGTGAAGTGGCAGATAGCTTAATAAATCACACTTTATTATATTTCTAAAACACATCAGTTATATGTTAATTATGAAGCTATGAAAAGAAGTTCACATACTTTATGAAATTGATGAAAGGTTAAATTAAGAAAGGAAATATTTCTTTAATAGTATAACCAAGCAGGACCCTATGGGGCCTTCCAAGGAGAGACTCCCTCCAAGTCTTCCACTTGCCTCTTGTTTGTAGAAAAGCTTTAGTCTCCCAGCCCTCCCCTGAGTCACAGAAGGTTGGCTCAAGAGTTAATGATTGGAAAAATGTGAACATGCAGTAACAAAAAAACATCACCCGGGCCAGGATCTAATTTTGACAGCTTCCCCCTGTCCCTTGGAAAACCCACTATGCCTTAAAACCCCAACCTTAAAGCCTTTGCACTCTAAGTCACCACATCTGCAAATGGCTATAATTTCCCTCATAATTTTAAATGTTAGATAATATATTATCTAACATTTAGAATTATGCACATTTGTATGTTACAAAGGATATTACAAAGGTTTCAGTTTAGCGAGGCATACTTCACCAACTTTTCTAAATTACCTTCATATCCCAGCTACTTTCTGTACATCATCGGTTTTGTTGTCGGTGGTGGTGGTTTGTTTGTTTTACTTCATAGTAGCACTTACTGAATTTTATTTATTTGTTTACTTACATTTTGTGTCCCTTCCCTTCGTTCTGGATAGAGACTTTATATGTCTTGTTCACTGCTTTCATGTTCCCCAAACCATGAATAATGCTGAACTTACAATACTAACTTGATACAAATATGAACAAATGAATACAGGGATTCATTAAACATATTACATTACAAAAACTGATGCAATAAAAATGTCATAGATTACCAACTGAAAGTTTTCCAGTATTTTTTGACAAAGCTCTATGTTTATTAGCATTTGAAACCTAGTTTTATTTTTGTTTTTTGCGGTACGCGGGCCTCTCACTGTTGTGGCCTCTCCCGTTGCGGAGCTCAGGCTCCGGACGTGCAAGTTCAGCGGCCATGGCTCACGGGCCCAGCCGCTCCGCGGCATGTGGGATCTTCCCGGACCGGGGCACGAACTCGTGTCCTCTTGGCAGGCAGACTCTCAATCACTGCGCCACCAGGGAAGCCCTGAAACCTAGTTTTTAAGGAATATTTTTCTTCATTTGTAAGTCCTTACAACTATTTTGTTGACCAACATGAATGACTAAAACACATTATAATGTGTCATTAAGAAGTGTTGAGAACTGTGCCATTAACTCTGCTCACTTGAATTTTAGCTTTCTTTTATTTTTGAGTCTTTATCTTTCATTTGCCAAAGGGCAGATTGAATTACATATGGTTCTAATGTAAAGCAAATATACCTAAATTAGCCCTGCATTTTAAATTATTTACATTAATAAACTAGGTGAATTTGAATGTAGGTAATACTCTTTTTTTTTTTAACATCTTTATTGGGGTATAATTGCTTTACAATAGTGTGTTAGTTTCTGCTTTACAACAAAGTGAATCAGCTATACATATACATATGCTCCCATGTGTCTTCCCTCCTGCGTCTCCCTCCCTCCCACTCTCCCCATCCCACCCCTCCAGGCCGTCCCAAAGCCCCGAGCTAATATCCCTGTGCCCTGCGGCTGCTTCCGGTAATACTCTTTATAGAAAAAATTGTAAGCATTTAATAAGAAAAACCTTATAATAAAAACAAACTTTTATTGAGTGTGTATGGTAGATCAAGTACGCCTTTAAGTGATTTAACATATATTAATTAATATCAACATATATTAACTGTCAGTCCCTTTGAGCTTCTATAACAAAATATCATAGACTAAGTGGGTAATGAACAATACAAATTTATTCCACAGTTCTGGGAGGCTGGGAAGTCCAAGATCAAAGCACTGGCAGATTCTGTGTCTAAGGAGAGTCCACTTCCTCATGGATAGTACCTTCTAGCTGTAACCTCACATGGTGGAAGGAGCAGGGCAGCTCTCAGGGTCTCTTTTATTACTAACATTACTCATTCATGAGGGCTCTGTCTCCATAACCTAATTGCCTCCTAAAGGACCTACCTCCTAATTCCATCACATTGGGAATTAGGTTTTAACATATGAGTTTTGATGGTCAAACATTCAGATCATAGCATTACTAATGCATCAAACATATATTAACTAATACATGTATGATTTTTCAGATATGAACTAATGTTCACAAGAAATCTATAACTAATGTTACTCATTAATCTCTCTCTTACAGATAATGAAACTGCAGCATAGAACAGTCAGATAATTCTCCCACAATTACAAAACCTGTAAATGGAGAATTAGGATCAAATTCAGACATTCTGAAACAAGAGCCCATAGACTTCACTTCTAAGCCGTCAGACACATAAAGACAGAATCAATTTTGTACTTGTTGATTTGTAATGCTGAACTTTTATCTTACCATCCTATGTTACTAAGATACATATTTTTTCAATTGCCAAGTATTTCATCAAATTTCTTTTTTTCCATTATCCACTACTCAGAATCTCTACCATAACTCTAGGAACATTTCTGATGCAATACAGATTCCTAAGTAAACTACATGTGAGATATAAAAATATTGCAAATGTTTTCTCATCTGTATATTTATTGAGAGTCTAAGAAGAAGAGAATGTGATATTACATTTCTAAAGTAATTTCCGATAACCAATGTAATGTTTGCCAAATTGAAATTTTATTAAGTATAAATTTCAAAAGCTAGGTAAAAGTAATCTGTTCCCTCTAATATTATTCTTTGAATTCACCATTTTGCACAGTGAATTTCTGCATCACAACCATACCTTGGTGTACTTGGAGTTTCAATCTTCACAAAAATTATATTAGGGAGTAGAGGAGTTGTCAGCAGCAATCCATCAGAGATATCAGGAAAAGCGACTTTAGTATTTAAAATGATTATACTTAGATGCTGAGATCATGCGCCTCAAGGAAAATTTTGGTATGCTTTTTTTTATTATTTATAATTTATTAAATGTGATTTATCTTCATCCATTTAGAGAATTCCTGCTGCTAGCTTTATGGTAGTATTTTGCATAGATTTTGCTATAGGTGACATTCATTTTTGTTACATACTTTATTCATGATTAATATGCAGATGTTTCTCAAAGCAAATTACCATATATATTTGATAAAATGCAACATGTTATTTTTGAAAGTTAAGATACATATTTAAAAGAGGCAGAGTAGTGTCTTCAGAGAGAGCTTTAAGACCCATCATTGTTTAATATATTTGTTGTATTTCTTGTTGTTCAGTTAACTTCACAGGCTGTAACAGTGGCCTTGGTATCTACTAGTCTTAGTACAGCATATAGCTAACAAAAGCTCTGCTTTGTGAACAGAGGTAGGAGTCACAGCAGATACTTTACTGTTCTGGACTAAAATTGGATACCCTTTCCAATTCACATTATCAATACTGTCTTAAATATATTTATGGTTGAATTTAATAAGGACAATAATCAAAATTAATTAATAATCTGGATGTTATGGCAAGTTGTATTTTACAAGTTTTTAAAAAAAATTGTAACCTTTTTTTTCCTACTTTCAATTTGTCACAATTACTATATATCTTAATCTCAAACTTTCCCCACTATAACAAATATACTTGGCTCCCAGCAAAGACAACCTTCTAAAGCTGATATCGTATTGAGTATTCTTTTTTCCTTTTTAACTTTAATGTTAAGTTTCTAACATAAATTAATGTTTCATATCTTTTACTATCATTATAATTAACTACTTTATTATAGGTGAAGACTAATTCCTTCTATTTCATACCTACATTATGAATATTTTAATTGCAAGTAAGTATAACTATATGTTTCTCTTAACTTTCTAATGAGCACCAATAATATTATTTACTTCCTTGATAACATCTTTTTACCTGAATCTTGAGAGATAAAATTTTAAGACACTTTGTTGTAAATTATGAGAACAGTTTTCTGGCATACTACATTAACTTTTTGGAACTTGTTAATTTAACTTGTTTTACTGTAAAACACAAGGTTTTTTTTGGGAAGCTATGATTCAAACTTAATGAAAAGTTAAAATAATATGAGTATCTTTCTTTCCAATATTTCCTTACAAAAGTGCCAAAGTTTATATCCAGCATAGCCGAAGATGAATGAGTCCTGGGATGAAAAAAACCTGTTTCCTTCAATGTTTTCAATGGGCAATAGCAGACTAAAATTTCAATAGGTCCTAAAAACTCTTTAAATCATCCTTTTCCAAACCTTTTAAATTACAGTGCTTCTGTACTCCCTTCTCTCTTCCTGATTTTTTTCCTCTTCTCTCTTCTCCTCCTTCCCTTCCCCTCCTCTTCCCTCTCCTCTCTTCTCATCCCTTCCCTTCCTGTCTCTTCTTTTCTCTACAATTTAAAGCCAGTAAGCTGAGCACACACAGTTTATAGGTAACATGAACTCTGGAGTCAGACTTATTGAAGTAAAATTCTTGCTCAGTGCCACAGCACTGTTGGCTTTTCTACTTTGTTAACAGAAGTAGAAATTTTATGATTGTGTTTTATGATGTTTGCATTCAATACCATTTCAACAATGTTGTACTAGCTTATATATGTTCTGAAAATATCCACTACAGGAGGAAAATGTTCTGTTACTATTAGTAGAGAGAAAAGGGCAAGATAAATAGTTTTGATGACAAATCTGTAAGCAGTTTTACCTTCATTTTCTTATTTAATCCTTAAAATAGAGCATTGAAATCAAAATGTCCATTATATAGTAAGGAAGGGAACTAAAGTCATCGGAAGCCAGTACCTATGGTATACTCTGGTTCTTTATTGGTATTCCAAGACAGAATTAACATATGCCATCAATATACTCATTTGCAACTATCCTTGATTTCAGAAATTGATTTTACTTTTACTTGATTTTACTTTCTAAGACTGTTTTTTTGTCCTACAGTTTACTTAATCCAAGGTAATTCATCAGTAGAAAGTTAAATGGCATTCATAATATTTTTGGATTTTAGGACAAAAATATTATATGAGATATATGCATTCTAAATATGTGAGAGGTAACTTATTTACATTATAATTAGCTATTCTCCCTTAACAAGGTGACTTGACATTGTCAAATATTGATGCTGTCAGTAAAATGCTAGTGAAGTTGTGTTCTTTATTGCTCATTAGGAAGTCTTTTAATATAGCTGAAGTCCATTGCCACTAATTACTATCCTAATAGAATATGCCTATATACATACTGATTGCTTGAAATACACTTTGCTTTTGGTGAAAAGAGATTATTAAATTTATCAAAAATTACTCTGAGGTTATGAAAAGGAGGAAGCATGGAACAAACAATAAGCAAGCAACAAACAAACATATACATTAAAAAAAATGTAGAGACTTAGAAATTAAACCCGAGTAGCAGATATAGAGAGAATTACTCCAGAAAGAAGCAGAGAATGGACCTCCCAGAGTAACTTAACCATAAAGAAAAAGTAATATTTCTAGATTATCTGGGGCTTCTACATTGCACTGAGAAGACATTTTTTATTGCTGACAAAGAGCTTAAACTTGGATTAATATTTAGTACATAGAAAAGTAAACATGAAAAATAAAGACAAAGTATTTCTAGGTATAACAATATATGCAGTATGGATTATGCTAACCAAATATTATAACTAAACTGTGACAATAGAGGAAAGTGATAAGTGTGTGGTAGGAAAAGGTATAGGAGAAGGGAATATGAAAGCTGTATCCTAAATTTTCATAGAAGCAGTTGATATCAGAATCTTAAAAAGAAATTTTTATATAAGCCAATTATATGTAACATGGAGATAAATATAAGGAAAAAACTTCTAAAATATTTGAAAGCAGTTGTTTCTGAGAAATAGGAATCAGAGTTGGAGGATAAAAGAAAGGAACTGACTTTTCTTTTATTATAAATATTTAGATTATATTGCATTTTATAATTTTTAGATTATATTGCATTTTATAATTTTATACATATATATGTATACATGTTTGATTAAGTAAAACATAAATTAAAAACAGAACCCCAGGGCTTCCCTGGTGGCGCAGTGGTTGAGAGTCTGCCTGCCAATGCAGGGGACACGGGTTCGAGCCCCGGTCTGGGAGGATCCCACATGCTGCGGAGCGGCTGGGCCCGTGAGCCACGATTACTGAGCCTGCGCGTCTGGAGCCTGTGCTCCACGACAACAGAGGCCGCAATAGTGAGAGGCCCAGCACACCATGATGAAGAGTGGCCCCCGCTTGCCACAACTAGAGAAAGCCCTCGCACAGAAACGAAGACCAAACACAGCCATAAATAAATAAATTAACTAATTAAAAAAAAAAAAAAAAAAAAAACAGAACCCCATTTTCAGGTCCAACAGGCAAAGGACTTGGAAGTTGCTGCCAACATCCTTACAACAAGAAAAACTGCTGAACAAACTGAAAACAAAAACTCATGTTAGATCCACCAGAGATTCGATGTCACAGGAAAAACTGCCCAGAGTGGTATGGTCTCCTTAAAAACAGCCTTCTCTCAAGGGACGCTGTTTTAGCAAAGCCTAATAACTTCTGTATTTCAAGAACCTAATGGTACCTTAGAAGAAGGAAAATACCCAACTCCAGTGTCCTCTAAACTTCTGGTCTTACCTGAGTGGGGGAACTGAACAGCCCTTGCGAAGGTCACAGACCTGGGACACCAGCTCATTAGAAGACTGAGATCTAATCACAGGACTATAAGAATGTTTCTCCTTATACTACACCATACCAACACATCAACAGACCTTCTACACGATCACAGGAGATTACAGCTGAATGAACTGCAAGTCTTGCACCTTATTTATGAAGGAATATCTATGGAAACCCAAAGACAACAGAGGAGGGAAAAACTAAGGAACTAGAGAATATTTTAGGCTTTGACACCACAGCTACAGAAAACAGTAAACACAGGTATACTTCTAGCCAGATAAAGATAAAATCTTATACTAAAGGCCCATTTATCTCAATTTTAATGCAATGTATTATGTGCAGCTTTAAACAAAAATTATAAAGCATGTGAAAAGGTAGAACAATGTGTGAAGACACAAAGCAACCTTCAGAACCAGACTCATATAGTGTAGAGATATTGAAATTATTAGACGGCAGTTTGAAACCAACTATGATTCATATTTTCAGGATTCTAGTAGAAAAAATGGATAACATATAAGAGTAAATGGGTAATATAAGCAGAGTGATGGAAATTCTAAGGAAGAAACAAAAGGAAATGTTGGAAATAAAAAACACTGTAAAATAAAAAAAGAATGCCTTTGATAGTATCATCAGAATAGAGAGTGTAAAAAGGTCAGTGGTTGCCTGGGAGTAGGTTGAGTACAGGGGATATTTAGGGCAATGAATCTATTCTGCTCAGCACTGTGATGGTGAATACATGTCATTATATATCTGTCAAAACTGTACAACCCAAAGACTGAACTCTAACGTAAACTATGGATTTAGCTAATAATAATGTACCAGTATGGTTCATCAATTATAATAAATGCACTGAACTAATGGAAAATGTTAATAATAGGGGAAACTGTATGTGGGTTGGTGGGGAAGAGGATGTATGGCGATTCTCTGGGCTTTCTGTTCAATGTTTATGGAAACTTCCTAAAAAGTCTCTAAAAAATAATCTATTACCTTAAAAAAACCTGTTTTTATATACACCACGTCAGCTGATGTTTAAAACAAACCCATGCGTACCGCAAAAAAAAACCAACAAAAAAAAATCCATGATAATCTAGAAAGGAATTATTAACATTACCCAAAGAATTATTCAGGCTACCAGGTGGAATATCATAAAGGATCTTCAAAATCAGGCATAGTACTGAGACTCAAAGTGGGTAAGAATATATTAAGTATATTTTAGTGTTTAGTAATATGGAAGTGGCGATTTTGAAAAAATTGAATAGATGTGATGAAAAGATATTATTAGAAAGGCTATCTAGTTTTAAGAATATTCTAGAAGTGAGCTAATGAAGTCAGAATTGTTACAATGGGTACGGAGAAAAATAATGGACCCATGTAATAAATTGTTACATTATATCACTTACCTTAAATTTTATATTAAACGTAATTTACCTTATATCAGAAATTTAGTGCATATAGTGGACAATGGAAGAGAAATTTTTAGAATTAGAATTTGGTCTGATTGACTGGCAGGATTGAGAGAAGCAAATGTTAGTTTGAGAAGAGAAAGTAGTTTTTTAAGGGATTGTGATAAATGGATTTAGACACTTACCTGAAATCTTAAACATCAAAGTAGAAATATACTGCGCAGGAAGATACTTCTGTGATCAATTTTAAAGAAAAAGTGGTGAGAAGAACACAGAATAAATAACTTAGAGGAGATATGAAAAACTACAAGAGCTACTCACAAAAGAGAATTCAAAAACAATTGTGAGCTAAGGTCTGGGATTTGAAGCATTTATTGGCAGGGCTAAAAAGAAGCAGTAATGAAAAAAAGAAGGAAATATTAGACCAAGATACAAGGTGGGGAGTAACAAGGTGATCAAGATGGCAATGCAGTACACTTTAAGCCTTTACAATGAAGGCAGAGGATAGTATTAAAGTAAATGACAGAGGAGTGGATAAAGAAGTGTGGTATGTATATATCTATAAGGGAATCACAAAGAATGAAATAATGCCATCTGCAGCAACATGGATGGACCTAGAGAATATCATGCTGAGTGAAGTAAGTCAGACAGAGAATGACAAATATCATATGATATCGCTTGTATGTGGAATCTAAAAAACAAACCAAAAAAGGGTACAAATGAACTTATTTACAAAACAGAAATAGAGTCACAGATGTAGAAAACAAACTAATGGTTACCGGGGGGAAGGTGGGAGGGATAAATTGGGAGATTAGGACTGACATATATACACTAATATATATAAAATATCAATAGATAACTAACAAGGACCTACTGTATAGCACAGGGAACTCTACTCAATACTCTGTAATGACCTATATGGGAAAATAATCTAAAAGAGTGGATATATGTATATGTATGACTGATTCACTTTGCTGTACACCTGAAACTAACACATTGTAAATCAACTATACTCCAATAAAAATTTTTAAAAAAAGAAAAAGAAAAAAAAAGAAATATCTAGATTAGATGTGTTAAATTTATCTTCTGCTCCCATCTCCCTCAGGCTCTCCCCTTTTTACTAAACTCTGCTTTCTCAGTATGCTTAATGTTTACCTAAAGAAGTGTTTCTTGGCAAAATGTAATCTGCACTTTTAATGCAGTCCCAAGTAATGTTGAAGCTGCTGGTTCCAACTACACTTTTAATTTCAAGGTTCTAGAGTTTCTGTTCTGTTGTCACCAGTTTAAATCTCCCTTCTGTGATTTCCCCATAATAAAATTATTTCCCTCTTATTATCGATATTTGAATTCCTTAAATGCTAGGGGAAAATACAGAATTGCCTCACAATTCTGAGAGTTGGAGTTTATTTTGAAACATGAAGGAAAAGGTATATTTTTTCTCTAATTATTATAGGGATGCTTTTTCACTCCACACGCAGATGCTATTTAGCAAAGCAAAGTAGAATTCCATATATAATGCTGTGATTTCAAAAAATATATAAGCATGCATGGGTGGCTTTGTGCCTTTAGTCGATCCAAATGCTAGATCCAGGCACTCACCGAGGTTTCTTTTTTTTTCTACAGATGAAGTTTCTCTAACTATTGTACCTAATAATAAGAAAGCACCACCTGTCACCTTTGCTTCCTAATGAGTTCTTAAAAACCATCTGGGGGCAGCTATCTTTTCCCCTGAAGAAGCAAATACCTGTCATATTGCACTAAATCACTTCCTACCTTCCTGAACCTACAAAGCCTAAAAAAAACTTTTAACCTTGCCTATTCAATTTGTTAAATTCATTGCAGAATATTTTTTCTGTTATTACATAACTGAATATTAAATAGAAGATTTTAGGTTTAGCAGGTATTCCTCATTACTAATAAGGATAATTTATTTGTGCCATTATGAGGATTATAAATCTTTGATGTACTCCCTGAGATTATACTCCAGAAACAATTGTGATGATAAGAAAGCTGGAAGTTGGCAAATTAATAGAGCTCTCTTTAAGTCAAAGTTATGTTGGCTTATGACATCAAATCTAATTGATATGTTTTTCAGAAAACTTGGTAAGATATACTTTTGGAAAAGTATTCAATAAAAACTCTTAAACAGTTTCCTTTCTTAGTGGGAAGAACTACAGAGGAACAGAGAAGCAGAACCTGGAGTAGAGTAATAAACCAACATAAATAAACCATGTTGGTAACTGAAAGTCCACCACTGTAACATGTTTGGTAGACCTCCGCTCACAGGTTCATGTGTGTAATTCCTGAGATATAGAGCAGACCAATCGATTTTGTCCATGGGCCAAATTAGATGAACATGGATAGCATTCTCACATAAAATCCCCAAAAGACACAAAAGCATGGGTTTAAACCCCAGAGATTGGTATAGAATTAAAAAAAGAAAAAACAACAGATCAATTCCTCTTGTTTCACAAGTGAAGAAGCAGTTTCAGTAACTTTTCCCTCCCATGACCACACTTCTTTCCAAATAACAACAACAGCAACAACACAAAACTTAGTTTCTTTGTGGAAAAGTACTATAAATTGTGGTCATTTACAGCACATTTTAATCACTTGTACCTAATTTCTTCTCAGCCATTGAGAGTCACACTTGTCAATATGACTCAGATTAACTTCATTGTGAATTTTATTTGGTTTTCATTCTGGAATTTGTGTAAAGATGCCCAGCCTCTAAATTACTGACAAGCCCCATGCTCATCCACTATACTTTAAATAATCTCAAACTTTATATTTAGAATACTAAGTGCATCGATTAATGACATGTTTAAGAAAGTGACTTTGCTGTCAATTGATAACCACACAGAACCAAAGGAAAAGAGGTGAGAAATAAAATGCACAGATGGGAGAAATCTGCACTTTCAATGAAACAATAGCAGAAAACTAAAATCTAAAGAGATAATTTGCTTTTTCTCACTATCTAACTGAAAGTTTTCAAAAGATATATTCGGCAGTAAGAGCTAACCTTTTCCTTTCTTAAACTGAAGAAATCTTTGAATTACTCATTGGAAGAAACACTTAATAAGTCATAACTGCCAGGATAAATATTGCTGCACTTACCAGCAGTTCAAAACCTCAGTTTGTGAAAGAATTTTTGCAAACATCTGTATTCACTGCTACATTTTGTAACTGTAATTACACAGAAATTCACAGGAGTGTTAAAGGAAGGTTAGGTTTGGAATAATCTCCTCTGTGTATTTTAAACTTTTGTTCACATTGCTCTAGTTTAAAGTGATGCATTTATCCTGACGTCCACAATACAGAAAGGCAGCCCTTTTGTAGTCAGCCTGAGGAAGAAAACTATCTAATACTAGTATGTCTTGTAAAGTAATTTACAGTATATACAATGGATTTGCATTTCTTATTGTTGCTGTATTTTAACAGAGAATTTTGCATGTATTCCATTTGGCATATGCTCCAGTGCACGTAAGAATTTTTTTCTTCAACTGACAGATACTGAATGGAGTGAAGCCAATCAGTACAACTCAGCTCTGTGACTCTAGTAAACTGCAATGATTCTCATGGGATATGCTAAGGTAATGCTAAAATAGGTTATCATAAGTCAGAATGTCTTTGGGCGAAACTAAATTGCTTCCGGAGACATTAAGGCTGCTGAGTACGGTTTTTAACTTATTAAACATGATACCTCATTTCATACAGCTTATCTTAATTCCTCTCAGTTTTTACTGTAACTTCCATTTTTTTATTCACTCACAGCTGTATTAGAGCTTACTTATTTTTTAAACATACCTAAGTTGTATTACTTTCGTTGATTGGAGCACTTAAGAAGAAGGAATTTGTGAAGGAAAGAGAAAGCATTCTCAGGGACCAGACATAAACAATGAGCAGGAAATAGACACAAGGCAAAGAACTGTACTAAGGAGTGTTACATAAATGAGCAGTCACAGTAATCCCTACACTTGTTTGAATTCCTAGTATTTGCCAGCTATTGGATACATTTTGTCAGCAGTGTTCTCAAGTGAGCTATATGTATATAGTAATTTAGTACGAATGTTGTAGTTCGTGCCACCATTTGGTGTTTGTACCATTTTGACAATTTGCTGAAAGTTATACAGTTGCTAGGATTTGTACTCCCGTCTACAAGGACATAACCTTTTCAATAGGCCAGGCTGCTTCTCTGATTCAGAACCAGTAACTTAATTTGGATGAAGAAGAGGCAGAATCAGCAGCACACTGGGATGGACTTAGTGAGCCATAAATGTGAAGGGTCACAGGAGGTGATCTGCTACACAGGGAAGCAGCCAGTGGTCAGGGCCCCATTGATACCTAGAGGAAGGTATATCATACCAAGATATTTGGGAATATTCAAATAATTTATCACTTTTGTTATTTAACTTAATGAATTTATTTAACCATTTTACCAAGTGCTCTACTGACCACTTGGAGCACCTACATACAATTTGGAAATACTGACATCATATCTCATTCAGTTTGTAGTCTACAAATAATGAGTGAGTGTTAGTTCCAACTCAGGCAATGATGAAAACCCTACTTTAAGTCTCTCAAAGCAATTTAGTAATAAAGATGTGTATGAAAGTAGCTATAGAGAAAAGTAGATCCTGTAACTTGTTTTAATATAAGTGTTGATAATGAAATCCAGGTGAGAGGAAGGAAATATTGCACTGGGAAGCAGAGACCAGGTAGGGGTTAGGATAATTTCTGAAATGAGGCATTTGGGTTAGGCTTTTAATCATGTTAGAATTAGATTTAAATTAGATTTAAAGTGCAAAAGGTGGTAGAACAATATAATTTCATAATATATTTATGAAATATAAGCTTAGAAATGCTAACAATATCTTTTATGTAATATATGGCTTTCATAATACCAATGTGATTACTTATTCATTAGTTCAAAACCTTTCTGAGAGTCTATTTTGTGCCAATTACTATGCTCAGAACAAAAGATATAATGATGAATTTAGCAAATATGATATTAACCTTTAGGAGTCTAGTGGGAAAAATAAAGACCATTATTAAAGTGATTGCAGAGTACATAAAAAAGTGAAAGTGAAACATGCTGAGGAAACATATATTTGACTTTAACCAGAAGCCAGAGAAAGACTCCCTGCAGAAATAGCATCTATGAGAACTTTAAAGCATGAAGAGGAGATGGTGGTGTGTTAGAACTGTGAAGAGAGAGTTTTACAGATAGAGGAGACTGAATTTGTAGTAACAGAGTCTAAAAGGAAACTTTATCTTCAAGAAATCAAAAGTCCACTGCTATTCAAAGTGAAACAGAAAGAGAAGAGAGTTAAGACACAGTTAGGGACTAGATTTTGAAGGTACTTCAAACCATTGTGCTCACATGCAACAATTTTAATTTTGAGTATTTGCTAATTATTGAATGAAGAATTGCGCGTGTTTGTGTGTGTGTGTGTACATGTGTCTACACACATGTCCATTAGATTACATATGTTAATTTTGCTTTTCAAATCTTCTAGATCCTTGATATTATTTTAACTTCTTGATTTATTAATTTTATATAGCAGTGGTGAATTCTTCCTCTTAATTTTATGTAATGACCTTCTTCAAAGAGTAACTCCTCTAAGCTAACAGCTAGCACAGCTCTTTTTCAGTAAGCAGTTGCTTGGTGCAGCACACCCCTGTGCACCTTTCCCAAATGTTCTCATGAATACAAAGTACCTTAAAAATGCTTGATTTTATTATCTTTTGCAGTTAAATTAGTGATTTCTATTTTTCCTATATGTTATTATTTCTGTTTTCCCTTTTGTTCTGTTATTGTTGGATTAAGCATTTCTTATGATTCCATTTTTTGTATCTCTGTTATTGGTTTATTAGTACCTCTTTTTCTATACATTTTAGTTTTTACTCTAGGGTTTATTCTATACATATTTCACATTTCACAGTCTAGCTTCAACTAATAAATGCTGACTCACCTTTCAGATGAAGACGTGAGTTCTTCAGAGGTTATCAAAGAATACTGCACTACTGTCTTGGGGAATGTACTCTCTGTTTTTACAGGATAGATTTCTGGGGTTTTGTCAACAGAAGAAGGCTGCCCCTTTTTGATGGGTAGCAATAGTGATTGTCTCTTATCTTCTTCTGGATCTAGTTGACACACAGGAAATGTACTGTACGTGCCACATTGTACAATGTATACCAAACACTGGCTGCTCAGGCTGCCCACCTCTGCCCTCTATCTTTATCCTGACATCTATGGCTCGTCCAACCAGTCTCCTCTATATAAATATCACAAAGTGGGAGCCAGACAACAGTCTCCGTGCTATTATGTGTCCTAAACTTAAGGATATACAGGCCAAATTCTTTGTGAATTCAGCAGCATTTTGAGTATAGCTCAGGGACAAGCCTAGGGAAAACAATATATATTCATCAACACTTTATGACAAAGGTGGCATTATTTTTTTTATTTAATAAGATTTTCATTCATGTAAGTCATTTAGCTTGAAGAAGAGAATAATTATCAAGGCATGTAAAATCATATGCTAGATAACAATTACATTGCCCAAATCCTGGTTTAAGTTTTTAAAGGTGCTTTCTGGTTAATCTGATCATTTTCCAAAATTAAAATAATGTGTCAACTATGTTGATAAGTAAATAAACATAAAAGTTACCTAAAGTACTTAAGGGAACTCTTGGTCTTTTTTGGCATGAGTTTTTCAAAACATATTTCCATTGTTTCCTTTCTTAAAAATATAAATCTTAAAAACTCTGAACATGCAGTAAGCATAATAGAAAGTATACAAACATAAATGCACACTGCATACGTTATTGTTAATTTTGCAAAAATAAATGTAAAATAACAAATCTTTATAAATAACTAAAACATTCTGAAAAGGTATCTACATTCTGAAACCACACATGCTTAGAGTTTTCTTTAATAATAAGTTTATTTTAATTGTGGTCCAATGTACATATTCGTATTTCTTAAAATTAATTATAAAAGGTCATCAAAATTCAGTTTTAAATTGTATCATCATTTTATTTGGAAAAAAATGGAGGAACCAAAGGAAAGGGAAAGGAGTAAAAATTAGGTAAATTTACAAAATCAATTATGTTTCTTTTGGGTATGCAATACCAGATCAAACTCTGTCTTATAACACAACAATAGATGTTTGTACATATTTATCTCTATGATGTACTCACTAGCCAGGCTACAACTCCAAGCTGAAAGTTTCCATTAGGATAGTCAATCAACAATTGAAATTCACTATGAACAATGTATAAACATCCTTCCTGCTTTCATTATTTTCATTTTATATTTTAATATGATATAGCCTTCAAAATCTGAGTCCTTCATTCTCTAAGGCTTCTTCAAATATCTACTGCACAATTTGTATCTCTATTCTTTGAATGTTTTTGGAATTCATAACCAATTGAACTCTATATGAGTTCTGTCTTTAGGTAGATTACAACATTACTGATGGTAGGAGTAAGTCTTGTTTATCTCTATTCCACATAAATCTAATGCTTTGTGTTGAGTATCCTCAATGCTCAAAAAATACCTGTTAATTGATTATTAATTAAAGAGTATGATCGTTTCTAAAACTGTTATTTACATTGATGGATACAAGTAAAATTACGAGTAAAGCTACCTATAACCATGGAAACATGTTAAGATTAAGTAGTATTTAAGAAGATTATGTGCATTAATTTGTAACATCAAAGATATGATTGAAACTTTATATCAATAAAACAAAACAGAAAATGCAGGGCTGTGATCTTAACGAGTATTTAATATATATTACTAGTAAATTTTGTACTACTTGAGGAACTTACAAGAGACAGTATGTCATCACATTTTATCTTTAACAGATATCACCTTAAAATAATTGTACTTCCTGAAATCCTGTGTTTTCCTTTCCCAGAATGTGAGGAAGCATATTTAACTTGCAGAAGCATATTTAACTATAAATAAGTGTAGTTTCCAAATTACTGTTATTAAAATAAACTTCTGAACTGAAAGTATTCCAAATCTACAAATGCTATTCTTCAGACAAATCAACACAGTTTAGAACGTAAGAAAGAATACCAGATGTTCCCAAGGAATAGAAAAATAATTTATAAAACAGTAAGATGCAGAACACAGGCCATGAAACAAAACATTAAGCAAAGTGAAGAGCAGCTGTTGAGCTGTATTTCAAGTAGTTACAGCTCTGAATGCAATGTGCTGATATCAAAATAAATAGAAAGACACATTTTTTTTGGCAGAAACTGTTCCAAATCATCAAATAAATGAAAACTATGAAATTATCAAATCAAAGTAATCTAACTTGTATTGCCATGTAATGAAAAATAAGCAAAAATTTGGATTGATAAGTATTAGATCAAAGCAAATCTAAAATGTGTAATATATAAATTAGTAAAATAGCAATGCTACATCAGCAATTTTATAAGGACCAAAATATTTCATAAATAATACTAATATTGTATTTTATTTTATAATTTATTATAATATAAACAAATAAAATTATTAGTTAATGAATATAATTTAACTAATAAATGAATGGAAGGTTATTGTTTAATTGAACATTTGAAAATAATAGGAAAAATAACTTCCATACCTAATCATCTGCATATAAATTATTTTACTTTTAAGCATTCATTAGAACCAACTATATAATGAGTGCTTATAGGAAATTAATGAGTTTGTTGAACTGTAGACTAAAAAATCCTGAAAACTAATGGATGTTTTCTATGATTTTTTTTCTGTTCTGCTCCTTATCTCTCTTGGTTCCATTATTTGTCATTTTCTTCTCTTTCTATTTTACTTCCATTTATTGAACAAATATGTCTTGGGTACCCAGGATAAGTCATGCCCTGTTTTAGATATTTAGGGTACATCAATGAACAAACAAACTAAAATTCTGCATGCAGAAACCTTTTATTCCCGTAGAAGTAGAGATTTAATAAACCTAGTGAATAAGTAAAATATATAACACATTTGAAGATGACAATTTCTAGTGACAAAATAAAATAGTTAAGAAGGCTAAGGAATGTGAGAGAGGAATAAAATTTTTAAAGGTAATCAGGTCACATTTAAGCCCAGTACCTTCCATCTATTATGAGAAATCCTTGCATTTATTCTTAGAAATTTGTTGTATTTCTATGGAGCCCTGATTACTTTTCCTTAAGTAGTGTTTGGTGTATTTTAAAATCTCTCTATTGAATTTTATATTTCTTGCATTTAAAAAATTATAAGTAGGTTTTTTACATACCTCCTTTTATGAAACTGTTGAATTTTTTTTATCTTTAATGGTTTCTTCTGTTTCATAAAAGCAACCTCTCTTATACCTGGAGAATATCAACTATGTATTTTACTTATTTCTTATAGAAAATGATTTTTATCTATATCTTATTATTACTGGGTTACAAAGGAAACTTTCCCTCTCATTTATGATTTTTATTTTGTAAAGATTTTATCATTGTACTAGTTGGCTCTTGCTGTGAAAACAAATTACCACAAACACAATAGCTAAAAGCCACACGTATTTATTATCTCATAGTTTCTATAGGTCAGAGTTCTGGGCACACAACTTAGCTGGGTTCTCTGATTCAGTGTTTCACAAGACTGCAATCAAGGTGGAGCCAGGGTTACCAGTGGTAAAAATCTGCCCCTAAGCTTCCATGGGTTGTTGGCAGAATTCATCTCCTTGTGTCTGGAGGAATGAGCGTCCTTTCTTTTTTCTGGCTATTGGCAAGGTCCCACTGAGCTCCGAGGGGCTTCCCACATTTCCTTGGAACATGTCCCTCTCCACTGGCCCACTCACAACCAGGCAGCTCATCCTTCAAAACCAGCAAAGGAGAGAGTCATTTTTCTCACTCATACAAGTGTGACAGAGCCTATAAATAGCATAACAGAAACATGAGGGTGACCTCACATCAACATAGCCATATTCTAGGCATAGGACCTTCTCATACTCAAGGAGAGTACAGGACATGAACTTGGGACTATTCTAGGGTTGGTTGGTCTGCCACAATTTATAACTGTAAATGTTTCTGCTCAGGCCTGGTGGTTTTCAACAAGCAACACTCATGGGATATCCTTAGCTCCCTTCACTTTCAATTTACATATTTTGAGTATTGATCGCTCAAATACAATCCTCAAATCAAATTACTTGTTTAGACTACCAGGCATCCATATACTGGTGTTCTGTGGTATAGCCCGACCTCTGACAAGACTAGGGAATAGATATAGCTTAATAAACTTTCTCTTACTAATATAATAATTTTAAAACCCTCTCTTATTTTGATCTTTGCATTTTCATGCAACTATTTATTTTTATGCTGTGAGTACCAGGATGCAACATGTTGTAAAGAACCTCTCCACTTCAAACTTTATTATAAACATAAATGCCTCTAAACAGTTGCTAAGTTAAAAGAACTAATCCTGATAACTATGTAGAGTTTAACACATGGATTGAAGGTTGAAATTTTTGTCTAGCTGATTTACAAGATAGCTCCTACACACCACACATTAAATATGATTTCTTTATATTCTAGTTATTATATCCCCTGAAATCTCAAGTTAGAATGAAACAACAGGAACAAACCAATGTCCATCTCTACCTACACTGGAGCATCTTGTCTAATTACACATGAGAGTGTGTACCTTGTAACTGAATTCCAATTACTGATGCTGTGGTTAGCAGAAAATTTCCCCAGACATTTTTATTTTACCTTCACTTGAATTTATTTGCAAGTTCATGGATTGGATTTTCCTTTATTATATGTCATCATGGTCATTATAAAGGTAAATTGATAGGAGGTGTATTAGGCATCATATTAAGCAGGAATTTTTCCATTTATTGTTGGGCTTATTATAGTAGTATATGTTGCTTATGAAAATGTTTAAATTTAATGACTATTTTCAAATTTGTTATTTTACCATTCTGTATCTATAAGTTTAAAAAGCTCAATTTTTCTCGTAGCCTCTCTCATATTTATTTTAATTGTTCATATATCAATGATGATCAAGTTATTATAATTATTAATTGCCCTATATGTGTTCCAAGTTTTATTTACTGATTCATGTGATTTAATTTTATAATTAAAACATAAAAACTTAGCTTCATGTAAAAAGCAGAATTACAGATAGGGCAAATTAACTGGGATTATGTTTTCTGAACTTTCCTACTAGGTAGTAATAAGAAAAATTTTCATAAAAAATAATGGTAAGGAATTATTATACACTTCCCTTCAACATGTATATTAATAAACTAAATCATTAACTTGGGGTTAACCATTAATGTGCATTTTAAATACTTCAAAGTTTGATTTCAAATGTTTTAAACTAGACAATGTTAAAACTGAATGAATTTAGTAAAATTTTACAGTATTTTGATGTTGCCCTTTGGGCAAGAAGATCATACTAATATCCATCTGAAACCTGATTCAAATTGTGTGTCATTTGAGTGCTCTTCTCTCTTCTATACTAGGTGTATGAACAGGAGACTGTGAAGTTGAGGGTAAACATAAGTCTAAATCAAGAATTAAAAATATAACTTTGTGAGGAAACGTAACTTTTTATTAACAAATAATGCCAAAGTTGTTATATATTTTCACAGACGTGAAGAATATAATTCATTTGGGGCGGGGTGTTGAGTAGATCTATTAAAAGAACTATGGATTCCTTAAGAAAAAAAACCAGTGTTGCAATGCAGTTTTTTTCCCACTCTCCTCTTTTATTCAGAAATTTTAAATCTACATTATTTCCTCTAAATTCTGACATATTACTGCTTTAATAGCCTGAAAAATATTGTGATCATGTACTGTTCTTCTCTTGAGTATATCATATTTTTCCCTAACAGGAACAGTATTTAAATATTTGTTGGCAGCTTTAACAGGAAAGCACAGCCAGGAAAAGAAAGCAGGTATCATTCTACCATTCATTACTCTGATTCTTCTTTGATAAATATTTTTAGTCATCAAATTATTTGCTGTAAATGGTATGGAATTCATCGTTATCTCTGATCTGATTTAAAAATAAACATAATATGCATCACTAAATCCAATACCCTTTGGGACTGAAAAAATAGCTCCATGTAATTGTCTTTGAGGGCATGTTTTCAGTTACAAGGAGACCAAAAAACCACTAAGGTATATCTCTACTTTCAGTTTAACTTATATTATCTCTTTTTCTATTTGTCTTAACCTTAACTTGGAGACTTACGAGGTGGTCTTTCTAAATTCTTTGTAATCTCCCTATTAAAGAATTATTGACCACATTTTAAACTCTACTGTTTCTGGAAATTATATGTTGCTTTATTTTCATACAGTTCACTTTGAATCTGGGAAACTCTTAATATATTTAGGGTGAGTGAAAATATAAATTCATGACACATTCATAATCTTACACTCTCCTAGAGAAAACCGTAGCATTTAGAAAGCTCATAAATATCTACTGAAAAGAAAGTTTTTTTTGTAAGAATGACAGAACAAAGACAACCTATGCAAGAAAATGGGGGATAGGGATCACTATAGATGCAGTAGAGATGGAAGAGACAGTAAGAGAATATCATCAATGACTACATGCCAACAATTTTTAAGTCTAAGTTTAAATGGGGAAATGCCTAGAAAGAAATATTAACAAAACTTGATAATCGAGCCCTCTTTTGTATCATTATTACTTTATATATAACGTGTTTTTTGTTTAACTACTTTCAAAGTTTTCTCCCTGTTTTTATTCAATTTTATATGTTGCACCTGTTTATCTTACTATTTTTTCCTGTCTCTCTTGGTTTGGGCTGCTGAACTCCTTATATAAGAAGGTTTTTGTTTTCACAAAATTTGGGAACTTTCTACCCTTTAAAAAATATTTTTTTCTTTCTTATTGTCTCTGAAATTCCAGTGGTGCATATGTTAAATGTTTGATACTGTTTCACATCTTAGTAATGATCCTTTCTTAATCTTTTTTTAAGTTGTCATGCACACTGGATATTTATGGATTATTTTCAATTTCAATTACCCATTGTTCCACTATCTCCAATCTATTGTTAATCCTATTCATTGGATTTTATTTTACACGTAGTGTATATTTTTGTTCTATAATTTATATACTTTAAAAAATAATTTTCATTTCTCCACTGTAGTTTTCTACCTGTTAATTTATTATATCCATATTTTCCTTCATTTTCTCAATTGTTAATTCCAATTCTTCTGCCAACTCACGGTCAGTTTGTATTGACTGCTTTTTACCTTAACTATAGCTTGATGTTTCTTCTTCTCATGCCTAGTATTTTTGTTTGTTCATTTTTACTTTAGACTAGGCACTGTAAATGGCAAATTTTTAGAAATGCTTGATTCTGTTATTTTCTTCTGTGTATGGATGATTTTGGTCTATGTAATAGTTATCTTTACTACACTTAAACTCCAAACATTGTCTTCCCTGTGGTTGGCAGCAGCTTAGGTTTTTCAATCATTTAACTATTCCTTTCCCTTAGAAAGCTTGATCTCTCTCTCTGACTTATGTAGGACTTTCCTCTTTCATGACCCTTTTCTTACTAGAATCTGTCCCCTTATTTAACAACAATTCTGGAAGCTCTTAACTTTGTAACCAGAAAAAAACATGGCTTTTTGATGGATTTCTTCTTGCTCTCTAGTGTGCAAACTTCATTGGCCTTTATGTGGAAAGTCATATAAATATAAATATTCTACTATAAAGTTACCTTCTCTTAAGCATCTATTCATTTCTAGGTTTTTGTTTGGTTTTGTTTTCCTTTTGGTTACTCTCCATTGCCTTCAGGTATTGGAATATTTTTTGGGGGGGGAATTTTTTTAAATGTACTTTGTTCACAGTTAATAATTATTTTCTAAATATCTGGAAACAGAACCCAAAGTCATGCATTTCATCATGGAAAATAAATCATTATAGTGCTTTTGTGTCTTCTAATATCTAAGGAAAGAAATCCTCAATGATTTCAAGTTAAGCTGTGTTATGCAAACAAACACATAATTAGAATATCACTAATGTGATTATAATTAATGTAGCACCCTGCAAAGTGATTACCTAAATCAGTCTAAATTAAATGTCCTAGATACTTACATGTACCATAAACATAAAATCAAAACTTTAATGAAGTAATACCTTTTATATTTCACTTTGTTTGCAGAAAAAGAATGACTCCTTTGCATTTGGAAGTCCCAAAATAGTGATTATTGTTGCGATAAACATGGACAGTACCTCTAAATGTGCAATGAGTATTATTTAATTTCATATATAATTTGAAGTACTCATAGGCTATTAAGAAAAATTGTTAACATTTATGGAAACATAAGAGAAATGGCTTACTTTATGTTTAACATCTCCCCAGAAGGGGGAAGAATAATAGAAAAAAATGGTAATGCTCACAGAGCTTTGGCTGTCTCAGGGTAATGCACAACATATCCATGATTTATATCTATTATTATCCTCAAACAATATTTCCCGATATAAAAAACAAGAAAATCCCTCACTTACTGGTGACCCATTTTACTACTTCTTTCATTTCTCTGTTACTAAGCCACAAAAAGACCCTAAGAAAAAAGATTTGTAACACTTTTTCATATATCATACACAGTAGTATACCCCAAATGTGCTCTATAAAGCAAATAATAAATAATACTTTTGTATTTGTGTTTTCTAGGATTTACAGGATTGTCACAACACTGTATACCGAAGTTTTCTATCACAATATATTTTATAGAGCTTTACTTGAGGAGGAATTTTTCATGTAGGAGCCAGAATATTCAATTTTTTAAAAATATTTTTAAGTGGAACCTGTACTGTGAGGATTTAAGTTGCCTTTGTTTCCTCCCTGACATTCAGTAGTAAGAATACCCATGGTCCAAAGTCCTTCTGCATTCTCTCTGAATACCTGTCAACTTCAGCTTTCCTTTTGTTTTATGCACGCTACCCACTTCATCTACTATTACTTACGCCTTATCAATATTGCCTTCTCTCCTTAAAAAACTAAACACTATACTCTTCCCAGCAATCACTGCTTTAGTACCTAGTAGAAAGGAGATGGAGACCTTGCATTTACCATAAATTCTAGGTGGGACCTTGTTACCCAATAATAGACCAATTAAGCACACTTTACATAACAATATAACAATCTGTCATGGGTTCTATATGTGTTTTTTTTTTTTCCTGATAAATATTATAGATAGTTTTCCAGAAAATTTTGAGCATACAAATAAAACAAAATTATTGAAATTATGAAGTCAGCATACCAACATTAGAGTAGTGAGGTTTTTGAGTCTTTTTGTTTTTTTAACATGTAGAGAAGCAGGGGGAAAAAATCAGCTTCCCTAAGTTATCTTCAGTATAATCTTCAGCTCAAAATTTTCTGTTGAGCCCTTTAACACTCAGAAGCAATATAACTAATAACATCTTTGGCAATAGCATATTTTCTCTATGTTTTGGAAATCTAGGTAAGAGTGATATATATGTATGACTGATATGGGGTGGCAGTATACTTGGCACTTGAATCTAATACTGAATTTTAACGTAATTTTAAGAGATATTTTTTTAAATGTATGTTAATGATTTATTTTACCAAATAACCAGCACCACTGGTATCACTGACTTTCACTTCATTCTTGGATTTCACTCTGCTGCTCTGTTCTCTCTCTGTTCCTCACCCAATTCCATCCCATATTTGAAATAGGAAGATAAAAAGATAATATTTTGTTCCAATTGTGAGACATTTATCACTAGGGAATCCTCATTCTTTATATTTAGGTATGTCCAACATTAACCTTGGATTTCACGGTTTTCAAGTCTTAAGCTTTTCAAAGATTTCTGCAAATTTCCTGAGTCTTGAATTTTATATTTTCTCTGACTCTGCCTTCTGTGATCTCAAATGCTACATTTATACCACCCTTCCGTAGTTGGAACAAAAGCTGAGCTACTATAACAAAGACTCCCACAAATTCATTGGCTTATTGAATACAAACTGTTTATCTCCACGAAGCTGACCATGTGAATTATCCAGGTCTGCATGCATCTCTACTCTAAATAACCTCTTAAGGGCCCAAATTTCTTCCATCGTAAGGCTGCATCATCCTCTAGGGCATTATTGTTGTCAGGCTGGTCAAAGAATCACATTGTTCTATGTAGTGTTCTGTTGGTTGGATGGAGGAAAAGAGGGGAGTAAGTCCGTGACTTATGATTCTGAGGTATCACTAGCACACATTACTTCTGGTCATATTCCACTGGACAAGTATAACGAGAAAGTAGGTAACAAAGTATTCCTGGAAAGCTTTGCATTCCAACAAATAAAATTCCAAGGAAGAAAAGAAAAACAAATTGTGTGTGTGTGTGTGTGTGTGTGTGTGTGTGTAATGCTAATGGTCTCACCATAGTCGGCCCCCTCTGACCAACTTTCTTCCCCTGCATAGAATACATTTACTCCTTCCGAAAGTGAGAAGACCAAAATCTCATATATTTATTGTATTCACTTGAAACTTCAAATATCTGGATGATGTACAAACCTCTGTATCAGTTTAGATGTGGCTTCTCATGACATCCCCCCAAGATTTAACCCACTTTCAATACATAGTAGCTCAAAACTAGTTATTCATCCCAATATACAGTATGCAAATACTTTAGTAAAAACAGCCAATTAAAAATGGCAAGACTGGGAAACAGTTATTAACTGACAGTAATTTTAAAATTCATCTGGGGAGGAATTATGAAGCTTCCTACCATAGCAGTGAGATAAATTCTTTCCTTAGTCAATCTAGCTACCCCAGGTTCTGCTGTCTAGAATAATTTTATTATCCTTCATCAATAAAATACTACAGAATGAGTAATGTAAACAACCAATATTTATTTCTCACTGTTCTGGAGACTGCAAAGTATTGAGGACCTGCTTCTGGTTCATAGATGGCCATCTTCTCTCTGTGTCCTAATATGGTGGAAAGGATAAGAAAGCTCTCTGGGGACTCTTTATTTATAAGGGCACTAATCCCATTCATGACAGATCCACCCTCATGACCTAATTACTTCCCAAAGGCTTCACCTCCTAATATCATCACATTGGAGGTTAGAATTTCAACATATGAATTTGGGGAGGCACAAACATTCAGTCCATAACAGCCCTTATATTTTGTGAACTGTACCTTTGCCCTCTGTGAGGGTAAATAATATATAACCATATGTGTCTATTGTCCACTATTATACCTTTTGAAGTAGGAATTAGAAACTATGCCTTGCTTCGTGGTCTTTAGGGTGGGCTATGAAGGCCAGGCTTATTATCTCTTTAACATACAATTGCCAAAACTTAGTAGGCTTCTACTCAATTTGCTTTAAGTCAGCCCTATGTGCTGGTAGTAGATGTAATGCTCAAGCTCACTTTATTTTTTGGTTTCTACTCTGCACCCATGTACTTCTCTCTTATTTAAGTGGAAGCTGCCCTATGCCATTTAAAACAATAAACTGTCTGTGGGAAGGTACTGATACATCCTTATTTGATACATGGCACAGGGGTATCTCCCCCCCGCCTTTTTTTTTTTTTTGGCTTAGTAGTCTTAACAGGCCTTAAAGAAAATCCTTGAAGAACAGGCTATATATCCTGCTACTTTGTAAGTAAGAACATTTCGTTTTCTGACACTATGGTGTGCCAAATCTGTAAATTCTTTTCCTTCTATTACTGCTTACTAATTGGCAACTTTTTACCTGAGCTCATGTCTTTCTTTTGCTACTTTGCTAGAGTAGCAAGCAGTAAACACTTACTCCTAACTTTTCTAGATACTTTCCCTAGAGCTATATCTCAAAAAGCACATGGTATTTATCAGTAAAAATTGTATACAATATTTTTGCCAAAGCATTATAAGTCTAATCAACTCTAGAAGTCTAATTCTAGTTTGCAATAGGCTTTTTCTTGCCAACTTAGCCAATTCCAAATATTTTTTTGTCACATCAGCTGACTTCTGGGTCAATATCTCTGTTAGAGTAGAGGAATAACTACTAAAAGAAAAAAAAAATCCTTGTGAATAAGTATTTGAATGAACAAAATTTTCCTTTTTGTCACAACCAACAGTCCTGTTTTTAGGGAACCAGATTTCTTTCATTTTGGGTTTCTAACACCCTTGAGGGCAGGGGTTCTCAATGTGTAGTGTATAGAATTCTGGGGATTTCTGAGACATTTTCAGGAGTCTTCAAAGTCAAAATAATTTTCATACTAATACTAAGATACTAGTTATCTTTTTATCCTGTGTTTATATTTGTACATAGGCATTGCACTCTTCACTGCCATGCAATTACAATTAAGAAAAGTTTTAAATGCACAGTGTTGCTTAATAATTGCCTTAATGAAACAGTAAACATTAGTTTTATTAAATCTTTATCATTAGTTACACATCTTTTTAATATTGTGTGTGACAAAATGATAAATACACATAAAGTAATTCTGTTAAGTACTGAACAATACGAAGGTTTTCTCTAAGTAAAACATCTGTGTGATTGCTTTTGTGTTTGTGTGAGTGTGTTTTGTTATTTGTATTTGTTGTTGTTATAGAAGACCAATTTTACTTGGAAAAAAAGACAGTTGATAAATGCACTTAGGTACAGCCTGGGTTATTTGATAGTATTTTATTAATTAACATTTTACAAGGAGAAAATGACACTATTTTTGCTAAGAAATAATAGAATTTTCAAGCAAAAAAATTTGGGGGGGGGGACTCAGGTCTGCCTCTATGATTGTGACATCTTTCCAACACTTAAAGGCTTTTCTGATGAGACTGGTGGAGATATTAACAAATGTGAATGCTGGTATTACCTAAGGACATGTGTCAACATTGGAAGATCTATATAGCCCACTAAGCCAAACTTTTCCAAAAGAACACTGCACAACGTATCAAAATCATTGCTGTATGAAGTGTAATGTAACAGAGTGGAAAGAGTTTTTTGACAGAGTTCCTAATTTCGCATCATGAATAATTTTTAACAAACTAGAGCTTGTGAAGTTTTGATGGAATATAAAACTGTTCACAATTATTGGAAAAGCCTGTTAAAATTTTTCTATTTGTCCAACTACATGTCTGTGAGACCACATTTTCTTCATATATTTTGACCAAAACAATATATTGCCATATTGCCATAAGTTGAATAAAGAATTAGAAATGAGAATTCAACTGCCTTCTCTTAAACCAGTTATTAATGAGATTTGAAAGAACATAAAATGCTATTTTTCTCACTAATTTTTTTGGAAAGATAATTCTTCATAAAAATGTGCCATTCACTTTTTAGCATGTTACAAATTTATTGTTACTGCAAATGAATAAATATATTTGTATTTTAAAGTTTCTCAGTTTTGTTTTCTAATACTGCTGGTAGTAATAGACATGACCTGAAGAAACATAAGCTCTTGATGCCCTCAATGATTTTTAAGAGTGAAAGGAACCAAAAGTTTGAGGGCATTGGTGTCATCTGTGTGGCTGAACCTGACTCACATATACCAGATAATTGTTGTAGAGAAGGGGAAAGAGAGCATGGAGTAAGAACACATCTTTTCTCAAAGCTGGTAGTTACCAGTGGTTTACATTCTACTGTAAGAACCTAGACAATGGTCATATCTATGGATAAGAACCTAGGATATGTATTCCAGCTGGACGGCCAAGAACACCTACACACTTATTGTTATGGACGGTTTTAATGGATTGCTATAGCTGTCACACTTTTCACATGGCCTGACATGATATAAAAATAACACTTTTTCCAGTTAGATTTTTCACCACACCCAAATGTATTAGTGGATAAAGTGGCTATTTCTTATTATTACTCAGGAGAAGTGGAGAAAGGTATTCATATCAAACCTCAAAAAAAAAAAAAAAAGACCTAAATTAAATATTCATCATCTTCAAAATTCCTTACTAGCTGCCCAGTCAACAGGCTATATCAGCCACTGCCTTTCAAAGTTTCCATTAGTGTGATGGTTAATTTTATGTGTCAACTTGGCTGGGCCATGGTGCCCTAATAAAGTAGTATATGAGGAATATGAGAGACAGAGACAGAGAGACAGAAGGAGAGAGAGAGATTTTAAGAATTAGCTCATAATTGGGGAGGCTTGGAGATATATATACATCTCCAAAATATAAATATATATATAAATATGTAAATGTATTACAACAAAGTAATGGATATTATATTACATTGCTATTATTTTTCTACTGATATCTTTAATAAAAGACTAGCTTCTACCTACTCTGTTGAAAACATAAATATGTTCAAATGAGAATTTAACTTATATTTTATGAAGGATTCATTACTAATACTCTCATTAATACAGTTAAATATATTCAACAATATATTTAACACACTGGAAATGTGCACTATGTTGGTGTTTAATGTTTCTGATACTCAGGGATAAAAATGTGTCTATTTCCCAAATCTAATATAATAAAATCCACTTTTCCTTTGAACTGTACTTTTTATTTTGTTTAATTTGAACACAATTTTAACATATAGAATATCACCTTCAATTCAACGGAAAAATCTCATCTTAGATGTCCTGTGAAAAGTTCCATATTAAAAAAAAAAAGAAGAAATATGTCTATCCACCAGTAGCACTATAGATTTTAAACACAATCTTTCCAACAATTATTGAATTAATAAGTCCAATTGCTGATGGATGTAAATATACTCCGAGTGAAGAAATATGTCTGTCTCCATTCTTATTGTCATTTCTTATTTTAGTTTCAACCAAAAATTATACTATAAATTCTCATATCAGTATTTTGAGTTGCACTTGGGATTGTTATTGAGCAAGACATTTCAAAGGCATCCATCTTTTGCATGGTTCATAGTTGGCAGATATGACAACTAGCTATTGGTATAGTAAAGGCTGCTTTGAAATATTCCATCCCAATGCCCTTCATTTTATTTGGCATGTTTGATGACATACCTATGATTTTATTCTCAACTAGATTTCCCTTCTTTATGCAATTATTTTATTAACTTTATCACTCTTATACCCAATATGCTTACACTCTGAATAATGTGCTCTCTATTCTCAAGCCTTAACATTTCTATTTTATCAAGAACTCTATTTTTTTCTTAGTTCTATAAGATTATCACTTTGTACCCTTCTAACATACGTTTCTGGTTTGTTTTGAAATTTCTTGTAGCTGTTTAAGATTATCACTTTGTATCCTAATATACATTTCTGGTTTGTTTTGAAATTTTCACATGATATATAATACTGCATATTTTTCACATTCTCCTAGTTACATTTAAGAAATTCATTCCCCATAGACTACTTAGTTAAGCGTATAGCTAACGGTAGAATTTCATTTTTAAAATTTTACTTTTTCACATTTCATCTTCTAGCTACTTGTCTTTCTTTCACTTCAATTCCTGAAATAATTGTCATCAATTATTTTAAACCATGACATTTCTTAAACTTACATTTTTTTATGTCAATGGAACAATTTTTTTGTGTGTGTTTCACTCACACCTTGCTTAAACTGAGCTAAGTTGCAGTCTACTACAGTCTATTTGGGTCACTGATTTAGAAATAGTATCTTTTTTGGTTTTAAGTTTTTATTTTTTTGACAAAACCCATTCAGAGATAATCTTGGCTTTTGGTTATTTGACACTGGTTAGCTTATTTTGTGGCTTGGCAGAATAAATTGAGGATGCTATGGGAAAAAAATGTATCATGAACAGGTTGGTAATATAATAGTATCAGCTACAGAATATCTGGATTAAAATATCTGAAGATACTTTAAAAATTATTTTCTTTGTATTGAAATATATATTAGTAAATAGTTTAAAATATAGTGGCTCTATCTAGAAAACATATACAGAAGGTGACTGATAACATAATTTTATTATTTAGTCACCTTTAATATATTGTGATATGTTTTATGTAAATTTTATATGTAAGTAAAATGAAGAAATCATATGCATACAACTGGATAAATTTTCACAAACCAAATACAATAAGCACTCAAATTAATAAATCAACATCACCAGAACTCCAGAAATCCCCTCGTACCTTTCCTACTTATGTCTCCCAGGATAACCACTACCCTGACTTCTAAGAGATTAGATTTGCTCTTTTCAGACTTTAGCTGAATGATGTTGAACATTTCATGCACTTTACATCTGGTTTCTTTTTTAATATTATGTTTGTAGGTAACATCCATATCACTTATGGAGTAGTGGTTTGTTCATTCTCATTTTTGTCAATTCTGAATATTGTTGCTACGAACCCTCTAATTGATTTTAGTTGGATAGGTGTGTGCATTTCTGCTGAAAATACAACAAGAAATAGACTTGCTGGGTCACAGCATATTAGTCAATTATTTTGTCTCTTTACTCTCCAACCACCGGTACCTGAGACTTGAAGGTATTCCACATTCCCAGTAACACTTGGTATTACTATTAGTCATTCTGACAAGTGTGTAGTTGTATTTCACTATATTTCATTTGTATCCTCTTAAAGACTAATTAAATTAAATGCATGTTCATGCATCGTTTGGATACTTAGATAGCCTCTCTGCGTGAAGTAACTGTTAAGTTTGTAAGCCTTTTTTGCTACTGAACAGGGTAGTTTTATCTTATTAATGTTTAGGAGTTCTTTGTATAGTGCAGATGTAAGTCTTTTGTCAGATACCAGTATTGCAAATATCTTCACTCAATGTGAGTTTTTTCACTCTATCAATGGAATATTTTGATGACCAGAAGATCTAATCATTAATATAGTCAGTGTTATAATTTTTCCTTTTATGGTTAAAGCTTTTTGTGCCCTATTTGAGAAACCTTTGCTTACCATCTGTTATAAAGATATTCTCATATGTTTGCTTCTGAAAGTTCACTGCTTTATCTGTCACAAACCAACTAAAATTGACATTTATGAATATTATGATTTAGGGATCCAATTTTCCCCCCGAAGGATCCAATTAACACAATTGGTCTTTATTGAAAATATCATCATTTTCTCAGGGCACAGCAGTATTGCTGATGTCATAAATAAGTTGACTCCATATGTGGGAGTCTGTCTCAGGATATTCTTTTTTCTTCCATATTCCATTAGTTTAATTTCTTATATTATTTCTGCCTTTATTATTTATTTGGGATTGAATAACTTTTATATTTTTTCAGCTTTTTTTCATTTTTTATTAAGAGAAGAGGGTTAGATTTTCTGACTATATTTGTGTATTTGTTTATATTCTTTTAACTTTATTGGTGTTGCTTCATATATATTTAAGACTATTTTAGAGGACATATAGATAGGAATTTTAATATATATCTTCCTTTAGACTCAAAATAAGATGGCATATGATTTATATTAGGTTATCTATAATCTTTATTGAAACATATATGTGTGGGCATGTATATGTGTGTGTTTGGTAATTATTAGTTACTGGGAAAATAAATTAATGAGCAGTTTTTCTATTTATCCAAATATGAGTTTTCTATGCTTAGAATTCCTCACACAAACTTTGCACTTTAAATTTTTAAGCTATTTTGAGTTGGGTATTTCTGTTATGTGGAGTTGAAAGCATTCTAAATTGAATATTTGATTGTAGCATATTAGGGCAAATATTAGATGATGCTTTGTATGTTTACAAGCAATGCAGATCTGAGATCAAGACACCAAAATGTGGCAAGGAGTGGATATCACTAAACCTTTGCCTTACAGAATCCATTATTGTTTGGGAGCAATAAAAAATGGTATCTTTGGGGATAATAGGAAACTAAATACTTGGGATGGGTAATAATGGCCTCAAGCTGGGCACCAGACTTAGTGTAAATACCAACCTTCAGTATCTTAAGGGCAATTTAATGAAATTAGATGGAGAAGCCAGAATAGGAAAGAAAGACAACTGAGATAAATCAGTTCTTGGCAGGAAGAAACTTTCAACTGATTAAACACTTAATATGGCAGATACCTTTTTACACATCCTCAAAAATCATCTGGGACCACGTTTGGTAGCAGGGAAGAGGCAAGGATTCATCAATCAAGTTATCAGGGGCTTAAACCATTATAATCTAGGTAATAAAATTTACTGGACACTTCTTTATTTTAATTAGCTAGGTGAACTAGACATGTACGAGTGACAGAAGAAAACCACATAAACAACAAATGCAAATAAATTAGCTTAACCATAAAAACCCATAATGTCCATTAAAAATATGTCTATACCAAATTTCAAGAAAACTATTTTGAAATGGTACAAAGAGGAAAGCATTTAAAGTAGAAGAAAAAGAATTTGTAGCATCAGCTCTCATTTGGGAAGTAGGTTGGTGTGTTTGAAGAACAGAAAGAAATTTTAAAGCCAGGAGGATGAAGGGGAAGAGAGGCGCTTGGTGTGAAATTACATTAGAGAGATTGTGGCCATGAATGCATGATATGGCATGTTGTCGTAAATTTTAAATATGATCTAAAGAAGTAAAAAGCTATTAAACATTTAGATTTTGAAGTCAAATAATTCTATTTTTTTAATTAGAATGATACCTGGATTTATCTTTGTAAGAGATGAGAAACAAAAAAGAACAACAGGACAAATCAGTAGGCTCTTAAAATAATCTATATGTGTGGGAAATGGGATATCTTTACCTTGATGACTTTGACTAGCCTGATAACAGTGGAAACTTGTGGAAGCCACTGAGTTTGGAGTATATTTGGTGTTAGAACTAATGAGAATATGTGAACTATGTGTGGTGATGGTATGCCTGAGAAATATCAAGATTTCTACATTTTTGACATTAACAACTGGACGATAAGGGCACAGTGGAGGATGGAGTGTTCTCTTTAAAATTTCTTAAAAAATTGGGGGACAGGAGGCCCCTTTAAGAATCAGATTAAAATTCTCAAATGCTTATATCTGAACATATTTATAGGACATATTAAGGTGTTTATGTCCTTGAAAACTGTCCATAGAACAAGAGTTCAATGAACCCAAGTATAGCAGGTTTGCTATTAATTAATAATACTGCTTTTGACGGATTTTTGGCTGTGTACATAGTTGCTCAGCTATGGATTTTATTTCTTAACTACCCCCGTAGGTAGGGGCAGCTGTGCCACTAGCTATTGATCAATAGTACTTGAGTGAAAATGATGTGAACACCTACTGCTTTAAAATTATACAAATAAAGTTACTTTTGTCTCATGCTGCCCCCTCTCTTATTCCTATTAGAAACACAAACATAGCAGTGATCACATTTTGACTGTAGGTATGAATATAACAAACTAGGTTATAATGATGAAACAAAGAAATGGAATCTAGAGCACAGCCCATCTACTCCTCTGAGACTAGACTCTTATGTGAGAGACAAGCCACTAACTTAAGTCATTTTTTAATCACTTAGAAAAAAGCCTATATCTTAACTAATACCTATTGAAATATATGAAAAATATTGAGTTTACATAGACTTTATGAGGAGAGATATTATAGCCTGAATCACATTTTCAAAGATCCCAGTATGATTAACTATAATTGTTCCTATTAATGCTTTGAAAATTATGTTGGAGGTGGAAATCCTTTAATATATAGATAATTTAAATCTGTAAAATTCATTATGGATTAGGAAGAAAACCAAAAACAACATGACAACAACAAAACACCAGCAACTAAAACTTCTTGAAATGGTAACCTTCTCTAATTTACCATAGCAATATGTAAATTAGCTCTGGTTTTCATGTTAGCAGATAAAAAATCAACAGACCGTCTTCTTCTGGACACAGATGCCTGCTTAATGAATTTGGAACTGGCATTGCCACAGGTGCACAGGGTCTAAGAATGTTTAATTGCTTGTTCTTGCAAAACCCTGGCACACTAACACCAATATGTTTTACTTGCATATGTCACTTAGAGAATCTTCCTCATTCAGGAAAGGTCCATACCTCTTCTACCTGCACATGTCAACATGTCATGAGAATAAGGTTGTTCTGGGCTTTGAAAGTGGTAAAAGAGTTTGTCAGTTATTATAAGAAAACTACAAGACCAAAGCACAATATTGACTGGCTAACTCCAGGGGCTCAGCTTTTTACCACTTATTCTATTTCTCATCCTACAAAAGTCTCATCTCTGAGATGTCTGTAAGAGCTATTGTTAAATTAAGTTCTTGGATATTGCTTCTTGATCAATGCTGACCAATAAATTGTGTATTGTTTTTATGAGTCTATTTTCCATATAATTCTGTATATTGCATTGTCTATTTAAGTTTATCAATAATGGAAATCATTATAAACTTAAGCCTCAGAGCAGCTTAAGACATAATATTTCCATATTTTCAAATGAAACTATAAATGTAATTTACTAAACTTCTAGCCTAACCTTAGTAACTTAGACTGAAGAAGTGAAACTAAGAAATAAAAACAAGAAAATGGTATGGCTTCTCAAAGATAAGTTTTGTTATTTACTGATTTATAATGATTTTCACAGAAGGATAATAATACTGGCATTCTGTGACACTAAAGTAGGATATAATATGGTGTTATCCATGACTCTTTTTGAATTATGGTTTTCTCAGGGTATATGCCCAGTAGTGCGATTGCTGGGTCATATGGTAGTTCTATTTGTAGTTTCTTAAGGAAGCTCCATAATGTGCACCATAGTGGCTGTACCAATTCACATTCCCACCAGCAGTGCAAGAGTGTTCCCTTTTCTCCACACCCTCTCCAGCATTTATTGTTTCTAGATTTTTTGATGATGGCCAGAAAACCATAATTCAAAAAGAGTCATGTACCAAAATGTTCATTGCAGCTCTATTTACAATAGCCTGGAGATGGAAACAACCTAAGTGTCCATCATTGGATGAATGGATAAAGAAGATGTGGCACATATATACAATGGAATATTACTCAGCCATAAAAAGAAACGAAATTGAGCTCTATGTTATGAGGTGGATAGACCTAGAGTCTGTCATACGGAGTGAAGTAAGTCAGAAAGAGAAAAACAAATACCGTATGCTAACACATATATATGGAAATTAAGAAAAAAAATGTCATGAAGAACCTAGGGGTAAGACAGGAATAAAGACACAGACCTACTAGAGAATGGACTTGAGGATATGGGGAGGGGGAAGGGTAAGCTGTGACAAAGCGAAAGAGAGGCATGGACATATATACACTACCAAACGTAAGATAGATAGGAGTGGGAAGCAGCCGCATAGCACAGGGAGATCAGCTCGGTGCTTTGTGACCGCCTGGAGGGGTGGGACAGGGAGGGTGGGAGGGAGGGAGACGCAAGAGGGAAGAGATATGGGAACATGTGTATATGTATGGCTGATTCGCTTTGTTATGGAGCAGAAACCAACACACCATTGTAAAGCAATTATACTGCAATAAAGATGTAAAAAATAAATAAATAATATGGTGTTATACACACATTTAAGTATAAATGCATGTGTACATAAATACACTATATGATATACATTATATAATATATATTATGATAAATAATATCCATTAAGTGAAATGTATGGTCAGTAACACATACAACTAATCTGTTTAAATTTCTTAACCCTGTTAAAATCACATTCGATACTCTTCATAAAGCAGGTTATATCGCTTTTTACTTATATTTCTCTATTTGTTCTTTAATATTGATTTTTAAAACCTAGAATAATTATGGTATACCATATTTAACAGTATATGTTACTGATTTATGTTAAAATGTTTGTCTACTTTTGGTTGCTTTTTCTCATCTGTGATTTCAAAATCAGACTTTAACCCTGAAGCAGGTTTTTGTGCATAGGATTTATGAAAGATTCTAAATTTAAACAAAATCTGGGCTACTCAGAAAGAAGTATTCCTAATTTTTTCTTCCTCTAGTACAAAATCAAATTTATTATAAGCTTTTATGAGAATTCACAGAGATAATGCATTCAAAAACAGTTAACAGAAGTCTAATATATTTCAGTAATAAGCATTTTCCCTCATGTATTTTAAAATTCCATTGGAAATGATAGAAATAAGATTTCAACTAGAAGTCTCTAAAGACAGTTATGGATTCTAATCAATTTCACTAAGGACAGATGCATTTCTGAGGAAACACCAACCGTGCTATACGGTGTTTGCTACTGAAGGTCCCCATCAAAGCAGCAAAAGCAGTGAAGAGCATGATAAAAACTATGCAGAAAAAGATGAGAAAAAAATCTTTAAGAGAAACAGAAGTAGGAGAATAAGAGATTGATTCATCAGTTTCCTTCAAATAGAGTGTTAAGAAATGGTAGTGATCAAATGTATATTAAAATGATTAAGATTACAGAAGACCTAAACATGTTACATAATTCTGGAACCCTGAAAAGTGAAAAATATATATATTAGTAGAAGCAACAAAAACAGAGGAAAACACCTATCAATATTTGTTTCTTTTTTGTTTCTATGGAACAAAAAGAGATTGAGGCAAAACAAAATAAATAAATCTGGATATAACAGGAAAGATAATATAAATGCCATCATGTGGTAAGATTTGGTAGGCAGTCCACTTTACAAAAACTGAGAGTTTCTGTCCAAGAAGAGATGTGTATAGTTATATCTTTAAATAATATACAGTAGGGATGGCCAGAGGATGCTATAATTTAAATAATGATTAAAGAACATCAGAATAAAGTTAAGATTATTTGTGGACAGTTTTGAAAAATTGAATTTATATGGCAACACTGAATGCTTATATTTTCTTTTCTCAAACGAAGAAAAAGTAATTTGCCTGATACAATCTGGCTAAAACTTTCTTAAAACAACTCAAGAAAAGTAGTAGATAATTTAGTGTAAAAATTGGAATGTTACTGCCAAACGGAATTAGGTTATGGAGAAATAAGATAATTCTCCCACTGAGGGATTTTCATTTATGACAGATAAAATGTTAGATGATAAACAAGAGAGCTTCCAATAAACCACAGATAAAGCATAATTAAATAAACTGCTTTACAGTGTTTTAGTTTTGAAGGCTAAAGACACAACTGTGCTTCTTCCAAAATAGAAAGAGAAATTTATGTTTTAAAAAATGATGCATAGGGCTTCCCTGGTGGCGCAGTGGTTGGGAATCTGCCTGCCAATGCAGGGGATGCGGGTTCGAGCCCTGGTCTGGGAGGATCCCACATGTCGCGGAGCAACTGGGCCCGTGAGCCACCATTACTGAGCCTGCGCGTCTGGAGCCTGTGCTCCGCAACAAGAGAGGCTGCGATAGTGAGAGGTCCGCGCACCGCGATGAAGAGTGGCCCCCGCTTGCCACAACTAGAGAAAGCCCTCGCACAGAAACAAAGACCCAACACAGCCATAAATAAATTAATTAAAAAAAAAAAAAAAAATGATGCATAGAGACTTCCCTGGTGGCACAGTGGTTAAGAATCCGCCTGCCAGTGCAGGAGACACGGGTTCGAGCCCTGGTCTGGGAAGATCCCACATGCCGCGGAACAGCTAAGCCTGTGCACCACAACTACTGAGCCTGCGCTCTAGAACCCATGAGCCACAACTACTGAACCCGCATGGCACAACTACTGAAGCCCGCGTGCCTAGAGCCTGTGCTCCACAACAAAGAGAGGCCACTGCAGTGAGAAGCCCGTGCATCGCAATGAAGAATACCCCCCACATGCTGCAACTGGTGAAAGCCCGTGTGCAGCAACGAAGACCCAACACAGCCAAAAACAATTAATTAATTAATTTAAAATAAAAGATACATGAGAGAGAGAGCAGCTTAAGTAAAAGCTATTTGGGCTTCCCTGGTGGCGCAGTGGTTAAGAGTCCACCTGCCGATGCAGGGGACACGGGGTTCGTGCCCCGGTCCCGGAAGATCCCACATGCCGCGGAGCGGCTGGGCCCATGAGCCATGGCCACTGAGCCTGCGTGTCCGGAGCCTGTGCTCCGCAATGGGAGAGGCCACAACGACAGTGAGATGCCCGCATACCACAAAAAAAACAAACAAACAAACAAACAAAAAAAAACCTATTTGGCTCAGACACTGTAAATAGTAAAATTACCTAAAAATGGGGAGAATGGGGAGAATGGAGAGAGCACATCCGAATGTTTATTTTTAAGAGTTCTCAGCACTCCTGGGAATTACTTTATCCCAGAGAACTAAAGATTTATGCTTACATAAAAACCTGCACACAAATGTTGACAGCAACTCCATTTTTACTAGCCAAAAACTGATGACAACCCAATGTCCTCTTGTGAGTGAATGATTAAACACGTGGATGTGGTACATACATACCATGGAATACTACTCAACAATGAAAAGGAGAAAACATATTGATATTCAAAATAACTCAGATGACTCTCTGGAGAATTATGCTGCATGAAAAACGTCAATAATGTATGATCCCATTTATACAACATTCTTGAAATGACAAATTTATAGCAACGGAGAACAGATTGGTGGTTGTCAGAGGTTAAAGAGGTGGTGGAGGTGGGCAATGGGTGTGGCTATAAAAAGGCAACAGGAGGAATCCTTGTGGTGATGGAACTGTTCTGTATTTTAACTATCAATATCCATATTCTAGATGTGAAATATAGTACTATAGTTTTGCAAGATGTTACCATTGGCGGAAACTGGGTAAAGGGTACTGTATTTCTTACAACTGTAGATGAATCTATCATCACCATGTTCACAACAAAAAGGATATGAGGAACAGAAGATTTGGGGACATTTTTAGAATTCAGAATAGTGCCTATAAGAGAAGAAGGAAGAGGGAGAATGTTTCATAAAGAATTCTGAAATACATAAAAAACTACCATACTATTATAAAGATTCCCAAGCAATGCCTGAAGCCAAGATAAATTGTGGTTTTGGATTTCTATGATTTATTTTAGTATCCTGACTAAAGAATTGAGTTCAACAAACATCTGGGCATATGATGTACTATTATTATTGTCTAACATTTTTCTTTTCAAAATTTGTTTAACTTTTACATCTAGTCCCCATCCTTAATCACCATCAGAACCCTATCTTTTGTGTTTAATGTATTTTCTTTGAATACACTGTTGATCTATTTAATTCTGTATGCATGCACATACACACCCCCAACATATATACATACATACACATATATACACACAATATATTGATATATGTATTTAAACATCTTATAAATAATTGCTGTAAATTTACTTCCTGTTTATTTTTCATTCAGAATTATATTTTTAATATCTGCTTTTATTTTTATATGAAGAAATGTTTCTTCCTTCTGATTACTACATAATATCTTGTCAGAAGTATACATAAACATTACTTCACCATGATCTGCAACAATCAGACAGGTTACTGCCAACTCTTTGCTTATAAAATATGACGATAAACATTCTTCTTATTCCCCTGTGCAATATTTTTCTGGAATTGATTATATGATTTTATACTTTTAAAATATGCCTTCATACACAGAGCTGAAAATGTGAATATTAAAATAAGGTAATATAACACGAAAAGCAAATATGAATAAGAAAAATGTTAGCATAACTAAAGCCAAAGTGATGAGAAAATTGTAAGAGTGGAATAGACTAGTATTTTTATAGAATAATTTTACAAAGGATAACAGGAATAAATAGATGGTGGTAACTTGCAGATAAAATCATACAGGTTGAAGAAAAATACAGGGGAAAATGTTTAAGGATACATATTTCATATATACATGAAAGAAATTGAAATGTGTTGAAAAATTTAAGAATACTGAAAGGCTAGGTCAAACAGATTTATAAAAATAGTCATTAAAACAAAAAATTTTTGTTCTGCAATTCTACATATAATCTATATGCAAATGATTCCTAAATTACTCCTGAATCCCAGACATACCAGATATCAGTAAGAGAGGGTGCTTAAAAGATGGCACATGTAATTTAGCTGGAAAAGAAGGAGAGTGAGGAGAGGTAGGGATGATGGGAATACATAAATTAGAAGTATGAATTGTACTGAAGTATTGCCAAAGTCAAATAATAGTAGTTTTCAGTATTTCAGTAAGAATCCTGAAAGGATGAAATATTGAGCTCCAAAGTGGAAATACTAAGTTCAAGAGTGGATAGTCCAAATTCAGATATGAACAAGGAAGTTTGTAAGGAGGCCCATTGGAGATGGTTCTTGGAGTGCAGGAACAATAAATTAAGTGGCTTTGAAAATGGATAGATAGTCTATGATGCTATTTAAGTCATTCTAGGCCATAGGATTAGAAAGAAAGATTAGATTCAGTTCCAAAGTTTTCATTGAAGGTAGGTAAGTTTTAAAGAAATGGGTCAATAATAACAGTAAGGAAACAGTGATACAAACAAAATTGCACCTGTCTCACAGAAGTAGTGTTTATCTCAAGAAGATAGGCTAGTAATGATCTGATATTTTCACTGAGAAGAAATCCAAATCCAGCTCCTGACCCTGATGTATGTGAGTGAGATACTGGAAAATAACCATCCTCACCTTGAGAATTCAAGGTGAGGAAAAGTCAAGAGGGATGGGCGATATTTCAGTTAAGGTATGTATTTGAAAAGAACATTCATAGAGGAATTGAGGGTATAGAAGAGTTTTATAATTACTCAAGACAAAGTCAAACAAAAGAGAGAAGTCCATGATTGGGGAGAGAAAGGAAGACTGTCAGATAAGAGAAGAAGAAGCACAAAGCAGAATGGGCATAAAAGTACCAAAGGTAATTTGGAAGAGATGTCAGTGATAGTTTAGAACAGGAAAGTGAAACATAGTGGGCTTGGAATGACCTTTTTTGTAGACTGGTGGGCATTTGTGCTTCATAGTATGTAAATAAATTCTATAAGGATGATCTTGGAATGTGGGATTAGGTGTTCCTTTTCACTTGGTCCACTGTGGCAGGCACTGATGATGACAGGCACATGCAAGAGATGGTCACTAAGAACTCTGAGGTTTAAATGCTCAACTCTGGACTTGGAGAGGGAGCAAGTAGGAATATTGGTGTCCGAAATACATGAATGAATGGCAGAGGCAGAGTAGAGTGTACTTTTTTTGAGAAGCATACATAGAGCATGATAGCTTAGGCTGATGGTTTAATATGACAGTGAATTTGGTTTAACAGCAAGACGCAACACAAATGCTATGTATCAATGTGTCCTGATTCTAGTTTGCATACAAATGACCTTAGAATTTTATCTAATGATTCTGATTCAGTAGATCAGGGATAGGGCTCATGATACTGCAATTCTAACAAGTTCCTGAGTGACCTCAAATCTTCTGATCCATGGACCACACTCTGAGTAACAAAAACCTGCGTGGTTTATGACGCTCAGGTGTAATTTCTAAAGAAGAGCAGTCAGAAGCACCAAAAGTTTGAGAATGCCTTCTTTATTTTGAGTGGTCTCACTATTATATTGCACAGAGAGTTAAGTAAAAAAAGGAGGAAGGCAGTGGCACCACGTAGAAGTCAAGGGGATTATACTGCAGGACATAACTAGTAGTAGTTATGGTAGGGAGGGAAGTATAGTTGGCTATAAGATAGGAGTATTTTGAGTGAAGCTATAGGTAATGCATTACAGGTGGGTCAAAAGCCTTAAAAGAGTTGTCAGTACCTCTAAATATCTGATTATCTTAATCACTATCAACTAGATTTGCAACATAACCTATAAATACTACACAGGTATTTTTCTTCACTCTTTTTGTCTTTTCTAAAATAAATCCTTCATTTTCTCCCACTGATCTAGCGCTACTTTGGGAATTCAAACATGTTTATTTTATACTCTTTAGGTAAATATTTTCTTTTTGTTATAAACTACATTTTAATTAAAACATATCAAATTTGGGATCTTTATATGATATTATCGTTCTTACCTAAGTTTTTTACCAAATTTGGATTACCATCTTTTACTTTTCTTAAAAATCTTATGTTTCGTATTTAATATACTTTGCATTTGTTTCAAAATAATTTGTACATTTTCTAGATAGAGTAGGACTTCTAAACTATGACAGCACATAGGAATTACCCGAGGAGATGTGAAAATAAATAAATGAATATAAAAGACCGACGCCCTGCCCCCATCTCAGGTATTGATTTAACTGATAGGCTCAGTGCTGGCAGGTGTTAAAATCTCCTTCAATAGTTTTAACGTGAAGACAGAGATGAGAAGCATGAAAATGAAATATCTCATAGAGATGTACTGCTCCCTCTTCCTCTACACATTTTATGTGAACTCCAGAGTCATCTCTGCGCTTTGATCAGCACCATGGCAATGTTTCAGTAAAGATATGGCTGCAGATAGCACAGCATGCAGTAATGCTTCTCAAGAATGGGCAACTGCACAAAAGGCAATCAGCAACAACACTGAGAGCTTTAGGTGGTCGATAACTATCATAAAATCCTTTTTGAAGAAATATGTAATAGCTTAGTCACTCGGTCCAAATAACTTGAGTGCTAAATCACAGACAGCTGTGTCCATTATCTTTCCCATTGTTTCATTCATGAATACATAGTGATAAACTACTGTAAATAAAATTAATCACATATGCTTATGCACATAATAGGAGCCTGCTGAATGTTGCACTGTTTTGAATCTATGGATCTGCTGAAACAGTCTTTGTGGGTAAACATTCACAGATGGGCACATTTTCTCTATTAAAAACACCTGCAAAATGTTGTTGGAAAAGTTTCAAAAAACCTTGAATGATTTCAAAATTTATTTTACATCACCTGGTGATTGATGGCTTTTGCAGTTTTTTTCTTAGGAAACCATGTACTAAAACATTATGATTAGCTCACTGATGCCATCAGAGGAACCAGGTAAGGTGAATATTCTGTTTCTATCTTTCCTTCACTCCTTTACATATTAATTTTTTCCCTTCTTCACTTAGTCATGACTTACTTACTATATAGAAAGATCTCTGTAGATAAATGAACAAAGTGCAAGTAATTCTGTTCCAATTATATTTCATTTATATCACCCATCCTGATGAACAGAATTAAGTAATGCAGAAACTTGAACAATTATTTTACCTATTTTATTTATTGATCACTTGAAACAATCCTTTCCCTAGGCTTAGCATTGTCGCTACTTAGATTTTCAGTCGCTACTTAGATTTTCAGATATTTCCATTCCTGAATTAATAAAAAAGAAAGGGAGCCTCCTCAACTTATTTCCATTTACTCTTTCTTCACTACACTTAGTCTACCCTGATCCTATCATATATCCTTAAATTTACTATTGACTCATGTAGGGATTTTGAAAACAAGTTATATTTAATCCTGTATAGAGAAGAGGCCTCAACAACTTCTGAACTTCCAAAATTGCTATGGCTACTGCCAAGTACAAAAATAAAACAGGACCAGGAGCATATTAATGAGATGATAAACCCTCTCTTCAAATGTATTTTTATTTTATAAGTAAAGCTGTACTTCTGCTGTGCTGGAACAAAGCCATATGTGTTTAATACATGTTTTTCATTTTTCTTCTCTCTCTCTCTGAAACTTTTGACAAAACAAAGAAAGAAATATTGTTGTGTTGTCTGTGTTTTATTGAATCTGTTTTGTATTCTAATATCCTCCTTGAACATATGTCAGTTTAAGAGAGATTATGACACATCCCTAAATCTCTGAAGTATATACCTTTGGGATGGGGGGAATTCATGAATAAATATTACTGAATGGTAATGTGTTTAACTTCATTCTTGTTTGGTGAATACAAATTGTAGTTCACCTTCCACCAGGAATAATATAAAGGACAAATGAAAGTTTTATTTTATTATGTGCTTAGCATAAAGCTTTGGGCTATTAAATGTCAATTACATCACAAATTTGTAATTGTGATCCTCAAAGTAAACAATAAAAATATGCTATTAAATTTTATAGCTATAATCACAATCTAAATACTCATAATGAAGTAAATGTTAAAAAGCTACACTAAGGTGAGCAGTACTACAAGAATAACTTCCTGTGATTTAGGAAGTAGAGCAACAATTTTCAAAAATAAATACCTAAGGTGTTTTTACTTGAATTTAAAATATATTTTCTCAAATGGTAACTATCTTCTTAACCTTTTTCTCAAATGTCTACAATAATCTCATAGACTAAGAATCCTATGAATTAAGATACACAGTTTTAGTTACAAGTCTTTTATTTCTACACATGGATTACATATCATTTAAATACATTAAATTACAAAGATGATAAGCCCACTTAAAATCTGTTAACTGCTATTTTTCACAATGTGATAAACCAGATGATTATCAACCACAAGGTTCCAAGGTCTTCTAGAACATGCTTTCCGAAGATAGGGGAAAGGAAAAAAAGAAAAGCAACAGTAGGAAAATGTACTCTAAAACAGAAGTGAAAATAACTACTGCATAGTTCCAAGGACTTTATATAATTTAATCCTAAGCAACAACTCTATGGAATTAGTATGCTATATAATTTTCATTGCTATGATGAGGACACTAAGCCATAGAGATGTTAATTGTGTTGCCCCAAGTTGTACAGCTAGCAAGCTGCCAGGTCAGGGATCCATGCCTGGCAGTCTGGTGACAGATCCAAGGCATTTTCCAGGAGGACAGAAATACCTCACTATAAAATATTGAGCCATTTTCAGATATGACTCATGTGGGAGTCATAATTTTTTTGGTAAATAAATTACAATATTCCTGAAGCTCTCAAAATAAGATCAGGATGTTTATATGTAAATTACTGAGGTCTAATTCTCTAGAATTAAACATTTTATTGATAGACTCCAGTGAATATCAACTCAATCATTTGGGTTCAAACATTATTTTTTCAGTCATTCATTCATTTAAGACATTTTTATTGAGGCAACATTGGTTTATAATACTATACTATTTTCCTGTGTACAACATTATATTTTTTCTTCTGTACACCCTACAGTGTGCTCACCACCAGAAGTTGAGTTTCCATATATCACCATAGAGATGACCCCCCTTTATCCATTCCACCCTTCCCCAAACCCCATCCCCTCTGCATACCACTATTCTGTTCCCTGTATCTGTTTTGTTTGGTTTGATTAATTCATTTGTTTTTCTTGTTTTTTATATTCCATATATGAGTAAAATCATATGCTATATGTCTTTCTCTGCCTGACTTAGCTCACTTAGCATAATACCTTCAAGGTCCATCCAGTTGGCAAGATTTCATCTTTTTTTTTTTTTGCTGTACATGGCCCTCTCACTGTTGTGGCCTCTCCCGTTGCAGAGCACAGGCTCCGGACACGCAGGCTCAGTGGCCATGGCTCACAGGCCCAGCCGCTCCGTGGCATGTGGGATCTTCCCGGACTGGGGCACAAACTCGTGTCCCCTAGCATTGGCAGGCAGACTCTCAACCACTGTGCCACCAGGGAAGCCCAGATTTCATCTTTTTTATAGCTGAGTAGTATTCTACATCTACTCAGCTGTAAAATAGATGGTGGTGGTATTTATATACCACATCTTCTTTACCACTTAGCCATTGATAAGCACTTAGGTTGTTTCCATATCTTGGCTATTATGAATAATGCTGTGATAAACATAGGAGTGCATTTATCCTTTTAAATTAATGTTTTTGTATTATTTGGATAAAACCCAGAAGTAGGGTAGTTGGATCATATTGTAGTTCTATCCTTAATTTTTTGAGCAATCTCCATACTGTTTTCCATAGTGGCTGCACTAATTTATACTCCCACCAACGTGTGAGGGTTCTCTTTTCTCCACATCCTCACAAACACTTGTTTCTTGACTTTTTGATAATAGCCATTCTAGCAGGCATGAGTTGACATCTCATTGTAGTTTTGATTTTCATTTCCCTAATAATTAGTGATGTTGAACATCTTTTCATGTGCTTGCTGTCCATCTATGTATCGTCTTTGGAAAAATGTCTATTCAGTTCCTCTATTTTTAAATTTTTTTTGTTTGTTTTTTTGTTGTTGATTTGTATGTGTTATTTATATATTTTGGATATTAAACCCCTATAGGATATATAATTTGCAGATCTTCTCCCATTCAGTAGGTCATCTTTTTGCTTTGTTGATGGTTTCCTTTGCTGTGTAGAAACATTTGTTTGATGTAATCCCATTTGTTTATTTTTTCTTTTGTTTCCCTTGCCTGAAGAGACAAATTTAGAAAGATATTGCTAAGATCAGGTCAAAGAGCATACTGCCTATGTTTCCTTCTAGGAGTTTTAGGGTTTCAAGCCTTACATTCAAGTCTTTAATACATTTTGAGTTGATTACTGTGTATGGTGTGAGATAGTGGTCTAGTTTCACTTTTTTGCATGTAGCTATCCAGTTGTCCCAACACTATTGAAGAGACAATCCTTTCTCCATTGTACATTTTTTTGCTCCTCTGTCGTAAATTAATTGTCCATACATGGGTAGATTTCTTTCTGGATTCTCAATTCTGTTCCATTGTATGTTCCATTCTATGTATCTTTCTGCCAATACCATGCTACTTTGTTTACTATGGCTTTGTAATAAACTTGAAATAAGAGAGTATGACACCTCCAGCTTTGTTATTTTTCTCAGGATTATTTTGGCTATTATTAAGGGTCTTGGGTGCTGCCGTATGCATTTTAGAATTTTTTGTTCTATTTTGGTGAAAAATGTCCTTGGGATTTTGATAGGGATTACACTAAATCTGTAAATTTCTTTAGGTAATGTGGATGTCTTCACAGTGTTAATTCTTCCAATCCATGAGCACAGAATATTTTCCCATTTGTTTATGTCTTCTTCATTTTCTTTCAATAATGTTATATAGTTTTCAGTGTACAGGTTTTTCACCTCCCTGGCTAAATTTATTCCTAGGTATTTTATTCTATATGTTGCAATTATAATTGGGATTGTTTTCTTAATTTCTCTGCTAGCTCATTGTTAGCATATGGAATTGAAACAGAGTTTTGTATGTTAATTTTTTACACTGAAACTTTACTGTATCCATTTATTTTTGTGGAGTCTTTAGGGTTTTCTATATATAAAATCATGTCATCAACAAATAGTGAAAGCTTTACTTCTTCCTTTCCAATTTGGATGCCTTTTATTTATTTTTCTTGCCTAATGGTTCTGGCTAACACTTCAAATATTTTGTTGAATAAGAGTGATGAGAGTGGGCATTCTTGTCTTGCTCCTGGTTTTAGAAGGATAGCTTTCAGTTTTTTACCATAGAGGATGATGTTAGCTGTAGGTTTGTTATAAATGGCTTTTATTATGTTGAGGTATGTTCCTTCTATACACACTTGGGTTTTGTTTTGTTTTTCATAAATTGTGGTTGAATTTTGTCAAAGCTATTTCCTGCCTCTATTGAGATGATCATATGGTTTTGATCTTTCATTTTGTTAATGGGGTTTATGATGTTGATTGATTTGCAAATGTTGAATCATCCTTGCACCCATGGAATAAGTCCCTTTTGATCATGATATGTGATACTTCTAATATATTACTGTATTTGGTTTGCTAATATTTTGTTGAGGACTTTTCTGTGTTCATCAGACATATTGGCTGCAATTTTCATTTTCGTGTTGTCTTTGTCTGATTTTAGTATCAGGGTGATGTTGGCCTCATAAATTAGTTAGGAAGTACTCCCTCCTCTTCAGCCGTTTTTGGAATAGTTTGAGAAGGACAGATCTTAAATCTTCTTTGAGTGTTTGATGGAACTCACCTGTGAAGCTATATCATTCTGCATTTTTACTTTGGGGGAGCTTTTTGATTAATGGTTTAATCTCTGTACTAGTGATGAATGTATAAATTTTCTATTTCTTCATGATTGAGTCCTGAAGGTTTGTATGATTTTAAGAATTTGTCCATTTCTTCTAAGTTGTCCAATTTGTTGTGTACAGCTGCTCATAATATTCTCTTATAATCGTTTGTATTTCTATGGTATCCATTGTAATTTTCCTTTCATTTCTGATTTTATTAGCGCTTTTTATTTACTTATTTATGTATGTATTTATTTTGGCTGTGTTGGGTCTTTGTTTCTGTGCGTGGGCTTTCTCTAGTTGCGGCAAGGTGGGGCCACTCTTCATCGCGGTGCGCAGGCCTCTCACTATCGCGGCCTCTCTTGTTGCGGAGCACAGGCTCCAGATGCACAGGCTCAGTAGTTGTGGCGCACGGGCCTAGCTGCTCCACGGCATGTGGGATCTTCCCAGACCAGGGCTCGAACCCGTGTCCCCTGCATCGGCAGGCGGACTCTCAACCACTGTGCCACCAGGGAAGCCCCTTATTAGCGCTTTTTATCTTCTTTCTTAGTGAGTCTAGCGAAACATCTGTCAATTTTGTTCATCTTTTCAAAGAATCATTTCTTAGTTTTCACTGATCTTTTCTATTGTCTTTTTAGTCTCTATTTCACTTCTGATCTTTATTATACGTATACTTCCTTCTACTGACATTGGGCTTCATTTGTTCTTACCTTTTCAAGTTCCTTTACGTGTAGGCTAGGTGCTTTATTTGAATTTTCTTCTTGTTTCTTGAGGTAGGCCCATATTGCTATAAACTTCCTTCTTAGTACTGTTTTGTTTTGTTTTGTTTTTGCACCCAGTATATTTTAGTAGGTTGTGTTTCATTTTCATTTGTATTCTGGTACTTTATTTCTCCTTTGATTTATACATTGACATAATAAAAGTTGTTCAGCAGCATACTATTGTGTCTCCACATATATGATTTTTCCAGGTTTCCTCTTACAGTTTATTTCTAGTTTCATACCACTGTGGTTGGAAAAGATGCATTAAGACCATGAAGTGTATAAGAAAATTGAAGGGGTATATGGAATGGGATTTTTGCTTGAATCAATGATTTAAAAATAGTTTACAAAAAAATTGTGTGTAAAATTTAAGAAAACTTTACCTTTGAGTTTCAGATATATGTTTGTCATTGGATATGAGGCTTGGTGTAAAAAACACTGAGTTCTTCCTTATTGTATTTTTGTTTGCTGGAAGATTCAGGTCATAATGCTTTGCAAATTTTTAAAAGTTTGAAGGCCAAAAACATTACAAGCATAGTCCTCAGATTGCTATGTAAAACAGAGTATCTCCATTTTGGGGTATAAAGAGACATAACTTGGTATTTACAGATGGTAACTTTAAAATTAAAAAACATGAATCTTATTTGTGAACTGTATGTTTTCTAGTACTGAGAAAAACAGATATATCCCAAGAGATTAAATATAGTAAGGGAAATATCAAAATTAACATTTCCATGGTGATATTTAAAATAAATACTAAAATATGTGAGTGTAGCATTGGCTAAATTATTTTAAATACCAAGGGTAATGTTAGCACATTTATTCCTCTCATGAAAAGATGAGTTTATATTTAGATTTGTAGAATTTCCTGCTACACACATGTAAAACTATTCTGAAGAAATTAATCAAAACTATTAAAACAGTTTTACTTGTTTTAGACTTTTTTTTAAGTCACACAACGTATTTAAGAGCCAATACTACAGAATGAAAGGAAAATTGACAATTTACAGTAATAATATGCTTGGTTCTAATTAAAATTCCATAATTGCTTTCTAAATTAAAATTTCCCATTATATTTAATCTCATTAAAAATAAACTTTACCTCATTTAAAGAGCCTGAAATTTTAGTTTTGATATAATTTTGATAAAAATGATACATGTTGAGCAGAGCTCAGCTACATTTTCCCAAACACTTAAAACTTTTTTTAACATATATTATTTTCACTGTCTTTCCAACTCTTGGTTACTGTCAATCAGGAGTCCATATATGAGTCTGTACATAAACCATAATCATAAGATCACTTTGAAAGTTGGAAAATAGAAAACTTGTTCCTAAGTTTAATTCATATTTTCTATTTTTTTCTGCAATATAGATAAACATTAAAATGTAATTATTTACAAGTGTAAATATGTTGCACTTGCCAGTTTTGGTTCAGGTACATTCTTCAGTTACATTTGTAACAGTTCCACAAGTTTAGTTTGGATATCCACATTTCCTTGAAGTACCCCAGGTGCTTTTTAGTAAATTGGCACCATCATTTTCTGGAATTTCTTGGAAAACCTGATTTTCTTAGTCTGATTAGTACTTCTCATCACTTATCCAGAGTGACTGGCTAAAGAGTGAGCAATAAGCCTGTTTTGTTGAATGAGACATGAGGAGAAATTAACTGCAGCTCTTGAGAAAGAATCTTCTTTCACATTCTGCAGAAGCTATATGGAAAGTGCTAGCATCAGAGGCTGCTGCCAGTAATTTTGCCACCATGTGGAAAGCCAGCCTCAGAATATAGAACATATACTACAAGACAACAGGTTACACAAGAAGAGAGTCTTTTTTTGATATTGTCAAATCAACATTAAGTTGACCCAGTATGTGAGGTTTTCAGTTATCTAGTCAATATAGGACAATTATAGTTTTCTTTTACTTACAACTAAAATATTCTCCCATTTGTAGCTAAAAGCCAACTTTTTCTAAATTTTCTTTTTACATTGTGACATAATTGAAATAATATCTGTACAGAAAATGTGTAACCTTAGGAAGCTGATCATAGGTGGAGATAAATGTTTAAATTCTTTCATTCACCATTTTTTATAGAGGTTAAGTTTACACATAAAAAATCTTATAAAATTGTTTTCTCTTGGTTAATCTATTAATTCCTTGGAAGCGCTAGTGTTCATACATTTCATACAGAGCAAATCAAATAATAAATATCATATTCAAGATCCTAACTGTTAAAAGAAATCATGTGTATTGAATAGGAGCTTTAGAGGGGTTAAAAATTAATTGATGATGGCATTTATTTACAACTTACCTTTTCAGCATTACAATAAAAAATAATCTAAACTGAAGAAGTGATTCTTTTGTATATTAGTGCATAAGCAGTTCTGCATCATAAAATCACAGTAATATGTTGCCTTCTAAAGCCTGTACTTGAAATCTTAAATTTTGTACACTGTGAAATTGTAACGCATATTAAAGACTATTGGATTCATGTGTACTGCTCTTTAAATTTGGTTAAACTTGTAGAGTCCTCTCCCTTCCCCTACATTTCTGTATTTTATTACATATTTCTGCACATTTCTGGTAATTATTTGAAAGCATGAATAGGTCCTACCTATCTGTCCTAGATTTCAAAAACTCATCACTTATTAAGGAAAACTGGGCTAAAATCACCATTTTTGTCTATTTGCAAAGATGAAGTATATTCTTTAAACTAAAAGAGTATTAGGATTAAATTTTATTGTAATAAGTATTAATTTACATAAAAATAAATGTACTTGAAAGAGCAGCTCTATTTGTATCTCCCAAACCCAACCTTTTTCTAATCTTCACTCAGTTGGTTTCATGTTGTGGATGTAACAAAACATATTTTAATTGCTTGAATTCTCTATTGGGAAGGCATGAACCTATTTGCAAAGCAGAACTAGGGACACAGATGTAGAGAGCAAACGTATGGACACCAAGGGGGGAAAAAGGGGGTGGGATGAATTGGGAGACTGGGATTGACATTATACACTACTATGTATAAAATAGATAAATAATGAGAATCTGCTGTATAGCACAGGGAACTCTACTCAGTGCTCTGTGGTGACCTAAATGGGAAGGAAATCCAAAAAAAAGGGGATATAAGTATACATATAGCTGATTCACTTCGCTGTACAGCAGAAACTAACACAACATTGTAAAGCAACTATACTCCAATAAAAATAAATAAACAAATAATATACTTCTTCTTATTAAAATAATAAATGGTAAAATATTTACATCTGTTTTCAATAAAAGAACTAAAAGCCTGGATATTATAATTATTTCACTACCAGGAATTTCACTCCTAAAATCTGAATTGCCTAAGTTGTATGTAAATGCTAATATCAATAACACTTCTAAGTGGAGCACTGAGTAGTATATCACATAATTAACAAATTATGTAAGTAATATGACTTGCTCTAAGTACAGCAAAAACTTTTTAAAGATAATTTATTCTTTTAATACAATTTGAGCAATATACATATTGTATAAACTATCTATCTGAATATACACACTTTCTGCTTAAAAATATAAACTTGAACATAATTTTATATTAAAATGGTATATTTAGAATTGATTCCAAAATCACTTATTTGGATAGCAATGTCTTTTTTTTTTTTTCAGTTGCAAAACCCATTGATTTGGAGTCCAACCACCTGCTACAGCAGATGAGCACCTCTTCCTCTCTGAGAAGAGAATGCCTCAATCTGTGTCTTTTTGGCTATCTTCTCTCCCACTGCTATTATCTATTCTTTCTCTTCAATATGTAATCAGATTCACACAATTGCATTCTTCTCATTTTAAAAATATGTCCTCAAATCTCATCATTCCAAATATCAGTAGCAACAACAACAGCAGCAGCAGCAATGACAGCAAAATTCTGTGTTTCGCACTTCTTCCTCCTGTTCCCAATCTGAAGTAATCCTTCCTTCACAACCAATGTTCTCAAAATATTTGCCTATTTTTATTGTTTTGATTCTGTCATCTATATGACTTGCAATTGACTACACTGCTTTCTATCTCAATGATCAGAACAGTCCTACTGCTGAATCAAACCATGGCCCCTGTGTCACTAAAACCAACCTTCATTCTACCCCAGAGTGTTGCTCCTTCCCCTTCCATTCTTGAACTCCCACTTGCTCTGTCTTCTCTTTCACAATATTCTCATGATTTTCTTTCTACCTCACTGAACCCCCATTCATAGTCTCCTTTGCAGAATTGTTTTCAACTGAAATACTATTGTAAGTTGAGTCACTCCAGGTTTGGACCTAGGAAGACTTCTCAATCTATATCCTCTCTCTGGAAGAACTTACCCATATCCTTGGTTTCAAAATCCACTTACAGACAGAAAACTTACAAATGTATAATGCGGTTTCGGATCTCTCCTGAGAGCTCCTGATGGAAAATGCCTGGTTTTTTTTGTTTTTTTGTGTTTTTTTTTTTTCGGTACGCGGGCCTCTCACTGTTGTGGCCTCTCCCATTGTGGGGCACAGGCTCCGGACGCACAGGCTCAGCGGCCATGGCTCACGGGCCCAGCCGCTCCGCAGCATGTGGGATCTTCCCAGACCGTGGCACGAACCCGTGTCCCCTGCATCGGCAGGCGGACTCTCAACCACTGCGCCACCAGGGAAGCCCGAAAATGCCTGTTTGGTATCTTTATTTGAATGTCTTTAAAACATTTCACACTCAACATTCTAAAGCATAACAAGAAAGTTTACATTCCCCTATGAAAACATCTTGTACTGTTACCCATTAATAAAAGACATTTCCAATTATTCTGTTACACAAGATAGAAACAGGAGATATTATTTGAACCTTTCTCTCCTTCTCTAGTCCTGCCAAAATCAATCTCAGCATCAAACCCTATTGGTATGACCTAAACTATATCTATGAAATCTAACCATCACTCTTGATAATATCTTCTCTTCCCTACCCGCCACCACCTTTCCCTGCCTCTCCCTAACCACACACACAAAGTATTTCAAGTTACAAGTTACCATAATGTATCTTCTGGAATATTAGTTAGTTATTCCCCCAAATCCATTTTTCCTTTTCTACTTTATTCCCCATTTCTGCATTGGGAATTCTAAAGTGAAGTGTGATGATGAGACCAAGCCCTTTATTAAAACACTTAAATGGCTATTCAGTTCTCTTAGACATAAACAAAAACCTTTAATATTTGCGTCATGAAATGCTGTGTGATTTGACCTCTACTTGTCCCCAGCAACTTCTGACAATGTGATACCATGATCAACACTAATGCTTTAAATACACTTATTGATTATTCTATACATTCAGGAAAAAAGTAATAAATCATAACTACATCTAGATGATTTTTCATTATGTAATCGCACATATACAAATGCAATGTTCTTGAGAAACAGAATTGTTGAAAAAAATTTCTAGGCCCAAATGGAGTTGTTCCTGCCTGGGGTGCCACATCAGCAAAGTGAACTTTCCTGTTCCTGTAAATGCTCCTCTTAACCAGAAACATAATATATCCAGTCAATCCCCAAACACCAAGGCAACTCTAGACTCTATACTTATTTCCCTGTTCCTTGAGCTTTCTAAACAACGTCAGATATGCAACCCCAGCCAAAAACCATGCCCTTTCTCTGCACTGCTGCTTCTAACACTCTGTAAAAGTTGCTCTTGCCCAAACACCCCTCAGGAAGAGTACTCCACTGCTTGTGAGGCACTGCACTCTTCCAATCCATGGATTGTTTTCCCTTGAATAATGGACGTCAAACTCATTATTAAATTGTTTTATTTTTGTCATCTGAAGGAACATCAAGCACCAAAAAACTTCTCATACTTTCTCCCAGTCACCACCTGCCCCTCCTAAAAAGTAACCATGCTGATTGTTAACACAAGAGATTAGTTTTCTCCATGTTTGAAATACATGTAAATGACATATATTTTGTCTTATTTTGTCTCTGGCATATCTCACTCAAGATGAGATTCATGTATGTTTTGTGAAACAAAAGTTTATTTTCCTTGTAGACTTTGGATGGGTATTTGGATTGCTTTGATATTATCACAAATAATAACATAACTAGCATTCTTGTACATGTATTTTGGTGCACATATCCAGGGGGTTATGTTATTTATACAAGTAGGAGTGAAATTTTGGGGACAGAGTATATTTACACAGTTATCTTCATATATGTTGAAAAGTTGTATTCCAAAGTGGTTTTACTAATTCTCCTATCTATTGGAAGTGCACAAGAACTTCCACTGTTCAACTCGTATTTTTAGAATTTTTAATTTTAGTCGTCCAGTAGGATGTGTAGAAATATCTTAGTGTAGTTTCAATTTGCACCCTCTTAATCAGCAAGGATGTAGGACAGCTATTAATATGCCTATTAGTGATTTGCATATTTTTTTAATACATGGCTGTTATGAGGTTAGGGAACTTCTGTTTTGTTTCTGATTTGCTAAAAGTTTTGGTCATAATGGGTATGAAATGTACAAAGTGCTTTTCTAGCATCTACTGAGGTAATCATATATGGTTTCTTCTTTATTTTGTTAATATGATGAATATATTTATTGACTTTTTTTTTTTTTTGGCCACGGGGCATGTGGGATCTTAGTTCCCCGACCAGGGATCTAACCCATGCCCCCTACATTGGAAGCGCGGAGTCTTAACCACTGGACCGCCAGGGAAGTCCCTATCTATTGACTTTTAAATTTTAAATGTTAAACAAATCCAAAATTCCTGGGTTCATCTTTGGATTCAGTTCACTATTATTCTGCTTATAATTTTTACCTCAATGATTATGAGAACAATTGGGCTGAAATGTTCCTTTTTTTGTGGTATTTTGAGCAGGTTGTAGAATTGAGTTTATTCTGCAATCATCATGCCCTGTATGTTTTTTTTTCCATCTTTTTTTCTCTCTTCACATCATTACCTGTGTATTTTATGTTGATTTGTCTCACCAGTCACAAATTTTCTCACTAAATAATTCCACTGCTCTACTGAATTTTTAATTTCAATTGTTTTATTTTGCTGGACTAACTTTTCCATTGAGTGTTTTTCTTTTCTGGTGGTAGTGGTTAGCAATCCACTGACTCTTCATTCTCCCTTTTTTTGATCCCAAATGTTTGGCAAAATTCTCCATTCTCCATTTTAACACCTATTTTCTTTTTTTTTTCTTTTTTTTTGTATTGGAGTATAATTGCTTTACAATGTTGTGTTAGTTTCTGCTGTACAACAAAGTGAATCAGCTATATGTATACATATATCCCCTCCCTCTTGGACGTCCCACCCACCACCACCCCCATTCCCATCCATCTAGGTCCGAATAAATCAAGCACAGTTATTTTAAAATCCATGTATGGTAACTTCATTATCTTATTATCTTTCAACTTTCTTCTCCTCTCCCCCCAATCCTCTACCTCTTCCTCCTCCTCCTTCTCCTCCCTTTGTATTTGACCCTTTCCATTAACATGATTTATGATTTTTTATTAAAAGCTGGCTATTTGGTATGGAAAGCTGTGGAGATAATTTAAATTCTTTCCAATGGTACCTTCCTCCAAAGATTTAATTTTGCTCTCTAACATGCTATTAAAGTACATGCAGATTAGTTTATGGATTGGGGCCCATTTGAAGCTAGATTTCAGCCTTTGTGAAGATTGGTTTGTTGCTTGTTCCACCTTAAAAGGAAGCCTGGGATGTGATGTTTACCAATATTTCTCAACTGGTGAACCTTAAAATCCAATTTTTGACTATTCTTAGCTACCACTTTTGCAAAGTTTTTAGTCCCTTGGCTCTGTTCACTAAACACTAAGCAAAATGTTGGGCTTACTTTAGTGTTCTTTTCTTATTGCCAAAAACTCTACCCCTCAAGTCCTAGTTGCTTTGACATCCCTAAACCCCAAGTTTTGTAGCCAGTCATCTCAAGTAAAACTTCCCAAGTTTCCACCCAGGTTCCCAGCCCTTCAGACTCAGATTTCTATTCTGTTTTTTTTTTTATCATTTTGGAGATGCAGTGGTTAAGAACTGACATATTTCAAGGGAGAGAACTCTAAAACTGGCAATGCTTATCTTAGTGCAGGTGCATGTCTCTTTTCTCCAGGATCCTGGCCTCTCCAGTCCTGGTTGCCTTATGGTTCTCTAACACCTGCACATAGACTGTGTATGTGTCAACACACAAGTCTGAGTGTATGTTTTGTACAGCTTTTCTATGTGTTTTCCATAGGGATTGTTCTGAATTAATCTGAACAGTTTGTATTAGAGTTCTCCAGAGAGAGCCAGAAAGATATATACATACATATATATATGGAGAGTGAGTGAGAGAGAGAGAGATTTATTATAGGAATTGTATCACAGGGTTATGGAGTCCTAGAGATTCCACAACATGCCCTTTGTAAGCTAGAGAACCAGAAAACCCAGGGGTGTGATTCAGAGTCCAAAGGCCTGAGAACTGGGAGGTGATGATTTAAGTTCCAGTCCAAAATCAGGAAAACCAGGAGCACGACTGTCTGAGGGCAGAAGATGGCTGTCTCAGCTCCAGCAGAGCGAGAGTAAATTCACCCTTCCTCTGCCTTTTTGTTCTATTCAGGCCCTCAATTGGATTAAATGATACCCGATTGCAATGAGAAGGCAATCTGCTATACTCAGTCTACTGATTCAAATGCAAATTTCTTCCAGAGACACCATCACAGACATACCCAGAAATAATGTTTTACCAGCTTTCTGTTCATTCCTTAGCACAGCCAAGTTGACACATAAAATTAACCATCATACAGTCACTGGTGAAAGACTGACCCCTACTCATAAAAATAACATTTCTTCCACCAAGACTGTTCTATGAATTGTTCTGCTGCCATGGAATGTTCTCTTTCCATTCTAGTTCTTCCTACTGCCTCATCTAATGAACCACTTCTTTTCTTCTTTAATATTTATCTCATTCAATTTATTCCCTGTACTACTCTGAAAATTATATGCTGTTTCTCTATTATTTTAATGGTATATATTTTAAAATAACATTTTACCAAGTGTAATGTTATCAATATTCTTATACTCTGTTAAACAATACAAAGTCTGTAACTGTTTTAAACCTGATTACCTGGCATTCAAAATTACTGTCCAATATTTAAATTCTGTTTTTAAATATACAAATTAGGTATAATTATTATTACTGCTTTAAATAGTCAACGTTTGGTTTTACCCTCTTACTTATCAATTTTCTTATTGCAGCTCATAAAACATCTCTTCGGAATTATTTTTTCTCTTTATGCAATGAAAGTATATTATTGACAGATACTCTCATATTTTGTGAGATAAAAGATATGTTCATTTTGCCCTTGCTCTTTAAAAACTAGCTTCTCTAGGTCTAAACTTTTAAATTGATTGTAGTACATATTTCCTCTCGTGTGTGTGTGTGTGTGTGTGTGTGTGTGTGTGTGTGTGTGTGTTTATCCTGATTCCTATAGGTGTTATTGAAAAGAGCTATATCTGTTATCTTTTTTTTTTTTTTTTTACCTTTTTAGGTGACCATTTTTCTCTGGCTACTCTTTTATCCAATATTTGTTTTTATTCCTTTGGTGTTTTCCTAGGTTTCTTTTTTTTTTTTTTGAGTTTCATTATGAATTTTGTATTTTATATTGTACATTTCTTGGCAATTATGAAAATGCTTAACTAATATCTTTTTTAAAAATCATGTTTTCCATTCTATTATCTCCTACTAGAATAATATTATGAGCATTCTCACATTACCTTTCATGTATCTTAATTTCATCGTACTTTTCTAATTATATATCTGGACTATATCTTAATGTCTTTACATCTTTTTTCAAGTTAATAATTTTTTTCTTTTCAAGTTTCTCTAGTGTGGCTCTTAAACAGTCTATGGTTTAATAGCATGTATTACATTTATTATTTCTAGAATTATTTATTTTTAAAATTCTCTTGGACTTTTTTATAATGCTTATTTTTAGTTTATCTTTTTAGCTTTTCATTTTGATTTGAAATGTATAAATTTCACCTCTATTATATTCTATGTAAAATTCCAAAAGCAAAGAATTTGTTTTGGTTTGTTTTTTTCTCTCACTCATGGTTATCTTCTGAATGCATAATGTGTTTTTGACATGAGTTCAAATGCTTGGGAAATTAATCTATATTATTCGAGTTCTGTTTTGAATATGTGATTTTTCAAAGAGAATTTGAAATCTCTTCTTCCAGTTGGCTAAGTGTAATAACAACTTAAACAACTTTATATAAAAATGCCCCCATGGAACCCTCCTACACTGTTGGTGGGGATGTATGTAAATTGGTGCAGCCACTATGGAGAACAGTATGGAGGTTCTTCCAAAAACTAAAAACAGAGTTGCCATGTGATCCTGCAATCCCACTCTTGGGCATATATCTGGAGAAAACTATAGTTCTAGAAGATACCATGCAACTGCAATATTCATTGCAGCACTATTTACAATAGTCAAGACATGGAAACAACTTAAATATCCATCTACAGATGAATGGATAAAGAATATGTGTTACATATATACAATGGAATACTGCTCAGCCATAAAAAAAGAATGAAATAATGCCATTTGCAGCAACATGGATGGACCTAGAGATTAACATACTAAGTGAAGTAAGTCAGAAAGAGAAAGATAAATACCATATGATATCACTTATATGTGGAATCTAAAATATGACACAAATGAACTTATCTATAAAACAGCAACAGACTCACAGACATAGAGAACAGACGTGATTGCCAGAAGAAAGAGGGGACTGGGGACAGATGGACTGGGAGTTTGTGATTAGCAGATGAAAACTATTATATATAAAATGGATAGACAACAACGTCCTACTGTATGGCACAGGGAACTATATTCAACATCCTGTGATAAAGTATAATGGAAAAGAATATGAAAAAAATGTATATATATATATGTGTAACTGAATCACTCTGCTGTACAGTAGAAATTAAAACATTGTAAATCAACTATACTTCAATAAAATAAATTTTTAAATGCCCCATGAATTTTATTTTTAAATAGTTCACAAAAGAAAATATAATTTCATCCATGCTATTTTATGAGTTGTCTTGCCTACAAATTAAATACAGATGTTTTTTTCCCCCTTCTACTCAATAAAAGAGTCAGGACAGGAAAGATTCTAAGACAACTTTTTCAAAATGGGTTTATTTTTCCTCACTTTTACAATGAAGATGTCTCTCTTTATGATTCTACTTTTATAAAAGCACGCCCTATTAGATTCCTTAATATGGGCAGATATTATTTTCCGAATTATTTTCCAGCACAGACTTCAAAAGAGATGTCTAAATTTACTAGAGTCTAGCTGATATCCTGAAGGTGCAAGCTGCTAGGATTGAATGAGATAATACTGCACCAAATATTTTAGTTTTCCTTATATAGCATTAAAATGTTACTGGTATATTATTGATCAACCAGGATCCACATTATCTTGGCTCATGTATATTTATTTAGGTGTGGTGGTGTGACTAAGTGCTGGACAATGGAACACATACAGAAGTGACACAAGAAACTTCCAGATCTAGACCTTAAAAATCTCTCACACAGTCATTTAATTATTTTTTTCTGTCTCCTGGGTCAGTGTCCATGTGTTCACAATGGCAGATCCACAAGACTCTAGGAGAGTGAATCCCTGAATCATCACCTAAAGCAGAGCCTCCAGTATCACCAATTTAACTTTTCATAAATAAGAAGTAAACTTTCTTGTGTTAAGTCACTGATATTTTAGGTTTAACTCTTATGATACTAGCATTACTTATCTAATCCATAAATTGGCCATTTTCAGTGTTGTAATAATCAATGTGGGAATGCCTTAATGTCAGGTGACAAGTGCTAACATTCACAGAACACATTGGTAGAGGCTTCATAGAACACATATGCCATAAAGTTAGAACAAACAAATACGGATCTATTGTAGTAGTCATTATTGTTGATCCCCAATATTTGTCTCATTCCTCTTCTACACATGTATGTTACACCTTCTGGTCTCTTTGTGGTTGGATGAGGTCCTTAACTAATCTCGTCCAATAAGCTACAAGTGAAAGTGACATAACGCTTCAGGACTAAAGTGTTAATTAGACGGTGTTAGATCCTTCAAAGTTCTCTTTTTTTTTCAACCACAATGACTGGCAATCTTCCTGGTAGTAGTTATGCTATCAGCTTTGATTCCTGAGCAAAGATGTTACAAAGCAGAACTCACAAGCCACACAGTAATTTGACATGTACTATCAGTGAAATATAAACATTTTTGTCTCATTCCACTGTGATATGAAGTGGTTTGATTCTACAGCATAACCTGCAGTATACCCATGCTAAACAATGCTGTCTGAGATAACTTAGAAGTTGCAATGTAGACTAAGTGCCTACTAATTTAAAGCTCTAGAAGAACTTGAAAATGGTATGTCTGAAGGATATTGGTGGCAAATAGCTGCACTTAGCAACATATTATATACAAAACTGTTGAGATCAGGAGGATCTGGTCTTTTGACAAGCCAAAATAAAATAGAACAGAGGGCAGAATTTTTGTGTCAGCAGAGTTGCAAAAGGTAACTGATTATAAACCGAAAATGTAAGCAACGAACTCCTAGTCCTTAGTGAGTGTCCATATGTAAGGAGCATGACTTTTAGAATTACTACATGGAATTCATCACCAAACACTTACATTGAACTGTTTTACAGAAGAAAAAGGAACTTCTAATATCTTAAGTCTCTGAGATTTGGGGTTTGTTAAAGCAGTTATTTGATTCTAACATGCTAAACCTCTTTACTACTGTATTCATTTTTTGCTTCTGATTACTCCTTATTATCTTAACAAAAATCAGCATATTTGCAAATATATATTTCCATTTATATTCTAAGAAGCTTCTGGTTTTTTTCCCCCATTGGGAGAATTTTCCAACATATATAAGTCAACATGTTAACAGAAATAGAAGCTTGTTCCTTCAGATCTTAGCAAATAATCATTAATTCAGGGAAACCTTCTCAAGTTTAACTATTTGACATTTATTCCAGTATAGCAATTATGTAAATTTAACTAAATCACTTACAGTTACTATTATTTATATTTATTTCAATTTACAATTTTTCTATTTAATTTCTCAATTACCAATCTACCTCACTTTAAGATCAAGGAAGCAGAGGCTTATTTTTTTCTTTTAATTTACTTCTGTATCTGCTGAACCTAGTACAACTCCTAAAACATGTAAAGATGATAAATATTTGTAAATAGTTTATCTTAAATTGTATATTATTATCTCTTTTAATTCTTGAGCTTTTTATTATTATGGCGCTCATTCATACAAACTGTTTAAACAATTTAAGTACAGGAAGAGAGCTTTGTGATACGGAGATTCCAACCTCATATGTAAGAAAGCATTCACAAAAATATTTCAAATATTTTGAATGATGCCAAATAATGCCAATTATGATATCAAAATCAAAACACACTTCAGTAAATGTCTATTTGTCACATCTATGTCCAAGGCAGTATGCAGAGACTTAAGGAAAAAAAAAAGATACCAATGGGAAGACTTAGCCTCAACTGTCTATTTAAAGTCAAAATAAGCATACTATAACTCTTAACCAAAGCAGAACATAGCAGGTAGTGCTGGAGTCATACAAAATGGGACACTGTATTATTACTCATCTTACTTGTACTCTTCTGTGAGTAAAAGGAGATGCAATTGACAACTACACTGGTACAACAGGCATAACCTGGGACTGACCCTAGCTAATGGGCAGCTCTATATTGATTTATGATATTATCATGGAGTAATAAAAGAGTAAAAGAGTCCTTTCTCCTGAGAATACAAAACATGGGAGCTTTTTGGCTGTTGGTGGTATTTGATCTAGAAAAATGAGTAGAAGTACTAAAAGTAAAAGTTATTACAGATACACAAACTAGTACAAGAAAAGGTATTTTAGCCAAAAAATACAGATTTCTATGAGCAATGAAAAAGTTCATTTAATACACAAAGATGGATATTTTTACAAAGCTCCTAATCCTGATAGACATCAATATTATCCTTACTTTAAATTTGATCAAATAGAGTCAGAGAAATTAAAGCTCATGCATAAGTTAGCACAGACATTACATTGTACATTGAATTTTAGTCCCAGTGAAGATCTGTTTGGCACTAGAATAAGTTGTATGAGAAGACAGTACAGGATGTGATGAATTTGAATGCCAACCTAGTGAAAGAATATATCATTTTATAGGCAATATTCAGTTAAAATTTGATTAGGGAAATGGTGTGTGGTTTCAATAGCAAGATATTCATAAAATGCTGTGGTGAACTGCAGTTATAGAAGATATTTGTATTGGGGGTAAATTTAAGTGTTAAAATAGTACTATTCGCGATAGACATTGCTGATCTTGTGGGATTTGTTACTTTTCTTTGGAAAAAAAATATTTTCAATCAGTACATGCTACAGATGCTAGTGTTGACAAGCAACAATTATGGATAGATAAGTCACAGTAAGGAACTCTCCTCTGTTTATAACCTCCCATATGCCTCATATAACACTATATGAACTAGATAAAATTTATGTCAAAGTAATTTCTCAAAATGACTAAGATTTTGGTTAATGCCTTTGATGTCAGTAAGAGAATAACACTTACATGAAAAACTGCATTTAAATAATGACATAATTAGAAACTCATCTTGAGATAATTCATGAATTGACTTAAAATATCAGCTTTTTTACAAAGGTTTAAGAACCACAAAATACATTTTCATGTACTCCTTAAAGCTTTTTTTTTTGTTTTTGTTTTTGTTTTTGCGGTACACGGGCCTCTCACTGTTGTGGCCTCTCCCGTTGTGGGGCACGGGCTCTGGACGCGCAGGCTCAGTGGCCATGGCTCACGGGCCCAGCCGCTCCGCAGCATGTGGGATCTTCCCAGACTGGGGCACGAACCCGTGTCCCCTGCATCGGCAGGTGGACTCCCAACCACTGCGCCACCAGAGAAGCCCCTTAAAGCTGTTTTTTTAAAGTGTGCAGCATAGACCATTTAATTGAATATATATGAAAAGGAAAAAAACCATTTCTAGGTACTAAGAAATTTTTCCTCTAAAGATCTAGATGTGAAGGAGTCTTCATATTTTAAAAGTGTGCAATATACCACTGTGAAAGGGTAAATATCCTCAACTTCAATTTTTCTAATTACCTATACTTTTTCTTCTCACCTTCCTTAGCATTGTGCTAAAGAAACTCTTAAAAGGAAACTTGAGTTATCATAATCTACAGTTATTTTCTTCCCATCCCTTTTATGATATACATGTCCACTGTCCTGCTCCCACATTTGTGTGATGCCATGAACTTGCTCTACCCCAGTGAGAGATGTTTAAGACCACACTGATGGTATCTGGAATGTGGTCATCCACTGTCTGCTTAGATTGGATGCTTTGTCTGTATTCTCGTCATAAACATTTACTCTGATTTCCTGATTATTTTTTAACATTTATAATTTAAAATTACCTAATAAAAGTTATTATTTTTATTTTGTCATATGTCTGAGTACCTAGACTTTTAAATACTTTCATGAGTAAAAAATTTTCTTTGCTTCCCTGTTTTTATATTTCCTGTTCTCCCTTGACCAATGTTTCTCCTAGACATTCATCTGCTGCTCAGTTTCATAAATGCAATCTTACTGTGACCTCTGGAATGTTTTATACACATTTTCTCTAAAAATATTCTCCATTTCAGCCAGTCCCCCAGTAGGTGCCTGTTTATAAAGGTTTTGTTTTCAATTATGGTAATATCATGTCAATATGCATATAATATGTACAATTAAATGGTCTAAAATATGTATATTGGCATTTCAGGAGATGATAAAAAAAATGGCACAGAAACAGTATTTGAAGAGTTAATGACTGAGAATGCTCCAAAAATTATGAATATCATGACCAATAAATTCAAGAAGCTTGGTAAAAATCAAGTAGGATAAATACAAACTAAATCACATTTAGGCACATCATAGAATGCTGAAAAGCCAATACAAGAAGAAAACCTTAAAACTCCCCAAATTAACAGACGCAATAATTTCAAAGCAGCAACAGAAAGACTAATGGTTTCCTTACAGAAAATCTGAAGGCGGTAGACAATGAAATGATGTCTTTAAAATATTAAAAATGACAATATCAATAACAGTAGCAACACCTGTACATTTACCAACCTAGAATTCTTTACCTACCAAAATAGGTCTCAAAAGTGAAAGTGAATGAAGACATTAATAAACAAAAAGAAAAAGCAGAATTTTTTTTTTTTTTGCCAACAGGTTTCAATTACAAAAGAAGGTATAGGAAATTCTTCAGGATAAATTCATTATTTCCAGATGGAAGCACAGGATTGTAGGAAATAATGAAATGTACTAAAATAAGCAAACATATAATTAAATACAAAAATATAGTGACAGTTTATAGCAGCAATTATAACATCTTGTAGGATTTTTTAAAGTATATATAAGTAAAATTTAATGACAAAATAATAGAAAAGAGGGAATGGGAAAAGTGGAGTTAAACTGTTAAGTTCAGTTATAATAAGTGAAAGATGTAGTCTCTAGAATAACCAATAAAATATTTATATAAGGTGTGGACAGTAAAAATTAAAGGGAAAAAGTATACAATACTAAAGAAGTTAAGAAATGAGGAATACAATGGCAAAGAACAGATGGGACAGAAAAGAAGAAAAATAGGAAATGGTAGATTTAACCCAATTACTTTAGTAATTTATACTCATTAAGAAAGGACTTAATCCTTTAATTAAAAGCTAAAGTTTGTTATACTAGATAAAAAACACAATACATTCAGATTCAAAGCATACATACTTTAAAAATAAAGACATGACTAGTTTGAAAGTAAAAACCTGAAAACCCTAAACAAAAAGAAAATGTAAATGTCTATACTAATATCATACAAAGGAGATTTAAATGCAAGAAGTATTAGAGACACAAAGAGACATTTCATAAAGATGAGAAAAGGCCAATCAACAGGAAACATACTAATAATATGAATTCCAAACTTATTTTTAAAAGGGAACATGAGAGTAAGAGAAACAGATAAAGCACAAACATAATCAGATATTTTAACACACTTCTTTTAGACAGCAATAGAACAAAACATGATCAGTAAGGACTGTGGCAAGTGTAGTGTACTTTAAGAACGTAAATTGTTTTATCATTTGCTAAAAACCATATTAACAGAATAAAAGAAAAGATCCAAACAGACATCAAAATAAAGAAAAAATAATGTGATATATTTCAATACACCCTATGATAAAGTGCCCAGAAATTTAGAATCAGAAGCAAATCTTTCCAAAGGTATAAAAACTAATTACAAATAACCTATTGGCATCTTATAATTAATGGTTAACTATCAAACTTGTTCTCCTTAGAAACAAAAGAAAAAGATGCATTTTTGTTCATTCTTTGGTTCATTATTATGAGGGAATTCCTAACTAGTGTAATAATACAAAATAAAGATTTAAAAGACACAAAGATTTTGTGCAATTGACATGATTATAGGTAAAAACCAAAAGTACCTATAAAATGAACTATTAGTAATCATAAGTGAATTAAATTGCTAGATATGAAATCAATACATAAAAACCAATTATATTTCAATATACTGCAACATAAAATTGAAAATTTCATTTAAAATAGTGTAAATATATAGATTTTCAAAGAAGAGTCAAGTATGTTCAGATCATGTTGCTGACAGAAATTTAAAAGACAAACACAGTTTTATATATTTCTTGATCTGCAACTAATTCTTTAAGATGTCAATTCTCCCAAAATTCTTATACTGATTCAACACAACCCAAACAGCTTCAACAGCATTATATTTGTGAAAGTTTACAAAATGATTTTAAAATTTATATACAAATAAAATTGCTTTAGGAGAGTCTAGACAATCTTGAAAAAGAATCCAAGTTGGGGGATTTATTCTACCAGATTTTAAAAGTCACTATCACACTACATTAACTAAGAGGGTGTGATTCTGATGTGAGCAAAAACAGAATCAACAGGTTGTTCAGGAATAGATCCATACATACACGTCAATTATTTTTTGACAAAGACATAAAAAGAAAAATCACAGGAGATGCCTAGTCATTTCAAAAAAAAAATGTAGCTGGAACGATCAAATAACTTTAAGGAAAGATAAAGCAAAACACACTTTGGTCTCTATATCATACCAAAAAGAATGACCTTCGGGACTTCCCTTGCAGTACAGTGGTTAAGAATCCACCTGCCAATATAGGGGACACAGGTTCGAGCCTGGTCAGGGAAGAACCCACATGCCGCGGAGCAACTAAATCTTGTGTGCCACAACTACTGGGCCTGCGTGCCTGGAGTCCATGCTCTGCAACAAGAGAAGCCACCGCAATGAGAAGCCCGTGCACCACAACGAAGAGTAGCCCCCTCTCACCACAACTAGAGAAAGCCCGCGTGCAGCAACAAGGACCCAACGCAGACAAAAATAAATTTAAAAAAAAAAATTTTTTTTTAAAATGACCTTTAGTTTTAAAAGAAACCCACATCCATGATTATTAAATCCGAATATGTATTTTCAAAGTGCTTTTGCTGCTAAAATGTCATTTAAGCAGGCACAAGTTCTTGAAGCATAGTACAATTTTCAAGTTTTAAAATATGGGGTTTTTTTTTGTGTTTGTTTGTTGCGGTACGCGGGCCTCTCACTGTGGAGGCCTCTCCCGTTGCGTAGCACAGGCTCCGGACGCGCAGGCTCAGCGGCCATGGCTCACGGGCCCAGCCACTCCGCGGCATGTGGGATCTTCCTGGACCAGGGCACGAACCCGCGTCCCCTGCATCAGCAGGCAGACTCTCAACCACTGCACCACAAGGGAAGCCCTGAAAATATGTTTTTATCATTAAGTGGCTTATTAAAAAATTCCTACAAAAACCCAGCAAAGACATTCTATTTCTTCCATGAGGAAACTGCCTCTTGGTTTAGTTCCTTTTCCACAGAACTTCAAAACAGAATTATTACTTATAAACACTGCTAGAATGATGGACGTAGAGGAATAGTATTCACTTACCTAAAATGCAGCTGGAGGAGGTCATGGAGAGGACATAAGGGCTGGGTGCACGGAGAAGCGGGCCCAGGCAATTCCACGACTCGACCATCGGGCTAGCCGAAGCGCCTTCCTCACATCCTGGTCCTCGGCACCTAGGCTCCACCCACTGATTCCGCAGCGCAGCGCAGCCGCAGTGGTGCCAAGGGCTCAGCCTGGAGAGAGAGAGCGAGCAACGCGCTGTTGAGGAGTCTGCACTGGACAGACAGGTGACGCAACCCCATTACGGCCTCTTTATAAAGGCCTGAGCTTCTGGTTGGCGGGAACGGAAGTCTGCTTGTCCGGTGGCCGCCAAAGAAAAGCCTCATATGTACGTTCCCTTAATTATTAAAACTTAAAACTGCCACCTACCAATCTGAGGTGGCCTGCCCCTTTCTTCCGTCTCTCCTTAAGCTCCACATAAGGGGGCCAGTTTCGAATTTCACCCCAGTTCCCCAGGTTGTGAACCAACAAATCTGACTCCTTCAGATTTGCTTCTGTTCTCGGCTTATTTAGAAAAGAAATTGTGAGTTTTCTGAAATGTATATTTTGAAAATGCAACTTATTCCACATACTTAAAATTACAGGTGGGAAATAGCTTTTGTTTCACTTTGATGTTTCAGATAAGTGTTTTTGAGAAGGAATTTATAAGAACTGAATTATATGTTGAAATTTAATAATTTCTAATAATAGATTCAGTAAACTGTATTGGAAGAAAAAGGGTGAAGAGTTTGCCTTAATTATTTAAAATTATCTCAAATAGGTAACTTCATATACTGTTGATATTAATGGAGTTGTAATAGCGTCCTAACTTTTCATATCTAATTCAAATGTTTCACATTTTGTAAATCATTCTAATAGCTCAATTTGCAGGACACCTATAATGTAGACTATTTGATTCAAGGCCTTCTTTTTAACATATGCACTTACAAATGTAAATTTCCTCTCAGCTCTGATTTAGTTGTGTTCCAGAAGTTTTGGTATTTGTGTGTTTGTTTTTCATCTCGGTATTTTCAGATTTTCTCTTGTGATTTCTTCATTGACCTATTGGTTGTTTAGGAATGTATTGCTATATTATTATCACATAGTTTTGAGTTTTAATTTTTTTCTGTTATTCATTTCTAATTTTATTCCATTGTGGTGTGAGAATATGCATTGCATTGTTCCATGCTTTTCAAATTAATGGAAACTTGTTTTATAGCCTAGGATTTGGGCTATTATGGATTGTGTTCCATGTGTACTTGAAAGCAATCTATCTTCTGCTGTTTTGGGGTGGAATGTTTTATTGATGTCTGGTCTAGTTTATAGCTATAGTTTACAGTGTTGTTAAGGTATTTTACTTCTTTATTGATCTTCTACCTAGTTGTCCAATCAACTATTGAAAATTAGAAATTGAAACTATTATTGTTGTGTTGTCTATCTCCCTTAGTTCTGCTATATTATGTATTTCCCTTAATTTTTACTTCATGTATTTAGGGACTTTGTTTTTATGTGTATGTATTTTTGTAATTAGTATATCTTTTTGATGGATTGTCTCTGTTACCATTTTTAATGATCCCCTATATCTCTAATAACTTTTTTGTTTTGAAGTTACTTTGATAGCAATATAGCCATTCCATCTTTTTTAAGGTTGCTGTTTGCATGATATACTTTTCCTTTTGTTTTTAAATTTCAAACTTTTCATATGTTGAATCTAAAGTGTGTCTGCTGTTGACAGCATACAGGAGGATCTTGGTTTTTTATATAGAAGGACAATCTCTGCCTTTTAAATGGATATACTAATCAATACACATTTAAGGATATAGTTTATATGGTTGTGGTTACATTTGCCCTTTTACATTTTGTCTCTCTATGTATCATGTCTTCTTTTTCCTTTAACTTTTCTCTTTTTGCTTTAAATGAGTATTTTCTAATATATCATTTTTAAATCCTTTAAAGATTTTTTTAACTATATTAATCTTATTTATTTTCCTAATGGTTGTTCTGGGACTTAACATGCATTTTAACTTATCTGAATCTACTTTAGATTTAAAAGAGCTTATTTCTGGTGAACAAAAAAGCATTTCTCCAATATAGCTTTATTACCCCTGCCCACCTTTTGTGCTATTAATGCTATATGTGGTACATTTTTATATGTTATAAACAAGAAATACATTTTGGAAATATTACTTTATATAATTTTATGTCTTTTAAATATGATCAAAGAAAGAAGATCACGTGTATATAGACAGAATATGTTATATTAACCTTCTTAGTTACCATTTCTGGTTCTCTTCATTTGTTGCTGTGAATTTGAGTTACTGCCTAGTGTCATTTCCTTACCTTGCTCCAGTGCAGCTTTGCTTCCAACCACTGCCTTTCTGCTATTATTGCTAAATATATTTATTTTCTGTGTGTTACACATCCTACAGTAAAATTATATACTTATTTTTAAATTTAATTTTTTAATAAATCAGTTTAAAGAAGAAAGGAGAAGAAATATAAATTATACTGTCTTTTATATTTACATGATTACATTTAAGGGGTGTGTGTGTGCATTCAAATTACTGTCTGAGTCACCTGTTTTCAGCCCAAAGAATATCTTTTAGTATTTCCTGTAAGGCCATGTGCAAGAAATGAATTCTCTCAGTATTAGTATATTTGGAAACGTCTTGGCCTTCATTTTTGAAAAATAATTGATAGGTTTTCTTCTTTGAGCACTTTGAATATGTCATCCTACAGCCTTTTAGCCTTCATTGAACAATCAGTGCAGATATGGGGGTCATCTCACTGTTGAAGGAGCTCTGAACAAAAAGGTTCAGCAGTTTTATGGACTCTGGGGTCAGGAGAGGCTAGAAGTAGAAAAGTACTCGGTACCAAGTTCAGGTGGGATAAAACATCTTCAAGATTTCTCCCACCTCCCCAACTTCAGAAGGCTTTGGTAGAGGTACTGAAGAGGATCTTTGCTGAAGGTCTCAAATAAAGAGACCTAGGAATGAAGGCAATTGAACTAGGAATGCAAATACAAGAAAGAGAATAACCAACCAAAAGGGCCTGAGTCCTTCACTGCAAAGCACTGGCTGTGCACAAAGTCTGCTGTGAGGAGGGCAGCTTTCCCTGAGAGGCCTGCCTAGTAAAACCTTTGTAATTGCTTACAGTCAGTCCTGGAAAAATCACACATAGATTTTTAACCAGTGCCAGACTCCTCTGTTATGGTTCTATAGATCTGAAGTCCAAAATTGGTTTTACTGGTCTAATATCAAGGAATCAGCTGAGTTATGTTCCCTTTAGAAAGCTTTAGGAAGCAATCCATTTTCTTTTCTAGCTACTAGAGACCACCCACATTCCTAGGCTCATGGCTCCTCCCCCCTTTTCAAGGCCAGAAACACGGATCAAGTTTTCTCACATTACGTCACTCTAATCTTGCTTCTGCCATCACTTCTCCAATTCTGACTCTTCCTCTTCTACTTTAAAGATACTTGTAATTACAATCAGCCCACCTGGATCATCCTAATTTCTCTATTTTAAAGTCAGCTGATTAGCAATCTTAATTACATCTACAACCCCAATTCCCTTTTGCCATGTACCTTTACATATTCATAATTCCTGTGATTGGAGCCATTATTCTGCCTACTGTATTTGCATATCTCAAAAACCATTTAACTGTCCCTCGTAATCCTTCAAAATTATGAATATAGCCAAACCACTTACTTAAATTACTTATATCATCACCCACATGAGGTTTCTGTTCTTTATTCATGTCTCACATAAATATTCAAATCAAGCAAGCGTCTGTCTTATAATTATGGGCTCTTGTCTCAAATGGCCTTTCCCTGTCTTCCTTACCTCCTGGTCTAAATTGCACCTCTGTGAGCAGATCTTTAGACTCTTGATGGTTACTCATATTCTCAAAGCTCCATCTTTAATTCCATCCTAACATGGTTGCTATTTAGTATACCCTATGAAATTATGTCAGGACTTATTCCAAGTTAGTCTCAGATTATATGCAGCACTGCTCATTTAGCAGAATTATGAAGAGACACTCCTCAAGAAAGGAACATAAACAAAATCTCTGTATGTTTGTGTGTCAAGGGGATAACTGTATAAAATAATCAGCATTCTGACTCCGAGATAATGAATAAAGACAAATAAATTATATGTATGCAGTGTTGTTTGAGGTATTTACTTAGTTTCGTTCTAAGTATCAGTGGGGTCTGTAGTGATATCCCTTCTTTCATTCTTGATACTGGTGATTTGTCTGCTCTTCCTCCCCCTCCCCCTCCTCCCTCCCTCTCACTCCTTCTCCCCCCAGCCCCCACACCCACTTCATGACTCTGTTCTTCTCTTTCTGTCTCTTGGGTCAACCTCTAGAAGTTTATCAATTTTATTGATCTTTACAACTAAATATAATTTTGGCTTTTTATTTTCTCTACTGTTTTTCTATTTTCGATTTTATTTATTCTTACTCTCATTTGTATTATTTCCTTTGTCCTTCTTGTTTTTCATTTTCTGGTTTTGTTTTCTAGTTTGTTAAATTAAAAGCTTAAATCATTAATTTTATAGTATTTTTTCCCCTTCATACATGTGTGTGTGTGTGTGTGTGTGTGTGTGTGTGTATTTTTCTCTAAAAAATGGATTTAGTGACATCCACAACTTTTGGACTTTTAGATCCATACAATTGTTTTATTATTTTCAAAATATTTTGTTATCTTAATAATATTATTTTCTGATTGGTTTTCAGTTCTATTACGGTCAAAAAACATGCTTTCTATAGTATCAGTTATTTTAAACTTTTGATATTTGTTCAATAGACCAGTGTATGTTCTATGTTTGTGAATAGTCTTGTGGGCGCTTAAAAAGTATTTATGGATTCTGCTGTCATTGGTTGTAGCATTCCATAAATGTCATTAAGTAAAGTTAGATGATAATGTTTTTCATATTTTCTTTACCCTTACTGATTGTTTGCCTACTCATTGCATTGGTTATAGTGATATTAGTGTTGAAATATCCAACTATAATTTTGGATTTATCTACATTGTGCCTTAGTCATTTCCACTTTTGCTCCATTTTTGCAGGTTTTTATCTAAATGAATAAATATTTAGCTTTATTTTGTATTTTTGGTGAAATGACTACTTTGTCATTATGTAATGTCTCTTTTATCCCTAATAATAGTTCCTTGTTTTTAATTCTATTATTACTCATACTAATAAAACTACTCCAGTTTTCTTTTGAACAGTTTTAGTATAGTCTACCTTTTTCATCTTTTTAAATTTTATGTATCAGTATGTTTTTATTTAAGCTGTGTTTCTACCAGATAGCATGTAATTGAGTCTACAGTCTCTGCAATCACTTAATTGATATGCTTAGATTGTTTATATTAAATATAATCATTCATAAGACTATATTAAAATATAACATTTTGCTTTAAACTTAATATAGTTTTGGTGCTTTCTTTCTCCCAGTTTTCCAACTATGATTTTATTCATTGAGAATTTTCATTCAATATCTTATATTGGTTTATTTTTCAAATTATATTTTTAGCAAATCTTAATCTGCCTTTAAGTAATATTATACCATGTAATATGAAGTGTAAGAAACAATATTATAATTCCTCCCTCCAGTGATTTGTAATATTATCCTCCCATACACCTGACAAATAACAAAATGACTGTCTAAATAACATGAAATAACACAATAAAAATAACAATAAATAAATAATTTAAAATAAAATAAATAAAATAAAAATAATGACAAAAACTGTCTAAATAACAAGGTTTCTTTACAAACTAGTAAAGTAAATATGTAAATATAATTGGATAACTCTTCATTAATAATCTGTTATATACAGGAATTCCATTCTGTTGTAATTTTTGCCCAAGCTAGTATTAATATGTCATATTTTATTAAATGTTACAAATAATTTATATAAGAAATATCCCTTCTCATTTGAAACATTGTAATTAAGAATATTGGTAATGGGGCTTCCCTGGTGGCACAGTGGTTGAGAGTCCGCCTGCCGATGCAGGGGACACGGGTTCGTGCCCCAGTCCAGGAGGATTGCACATGCCGCGGAGCGGCTGGGCCCATGAGCCATGGCCGCTGAGCCTGTGCATCCAGAGCCTGTGCTCCGCAACGGGAGAGGCCACAACAGTGAGAGGCCCGCGTACCACACACACACAAACACACACACACACACACACACGAAAAGAATATTGGTAATGTAGTTTTGATTTGTTTTTTAATTAGCATACATAATTTCAAAAATTTGGGGGGCAAATAAATACATTTATATAAAGGAGGAATTATGTGTTCGTAAGTGGTTTAAATATACAGTGGATGAAAATTTGAGATCATAATATGGCTACTTATTGTCAGAAATTTGGTACTGGAGCATGGACCCTGAGGTGTCCATGCTTCCAGGAATTATATTTCAGGGTCAGATGGACTTATGTGATGCTTTCTGTAACTCTAAAATTAGAATAAAACTTCAGAAGTTTTTTTTTTCTTCTTCTTCAAATTACTACACTTGATTTTGTTGAATTATGTTTTTTCAAGCTTGAATTTTGATTTATTTTCATAAATTTTCCATTTTATCAATCATGCATCTATAGCCATAGTAATATCACCCCAATAGAGCCTTTTGCACATTTTTCTGATTTTTTTCCTTCAGGGCGACATTCTAATCACTCTACAGATATCCATTAATTAGTGTTCACTGCAAAAAGAATATTATAGTGCTGATAAGACAAGATAAAAAAGTAATAAAACAAAATTAATGTGGAAATAACATAGGAATATTTGCACTCATGATCACTGATCATTTACATGAGTTGACTCTAGAAATATTGCATTTATTTGGATAGGTACTATAGGTGGGTGCAGTGGGGTTTTAACATTGCTATTAATGCTCAATTTATTAATCCGGCTTATATTTTAATCAAAGTTTTCATTTATAATAGTTCATAAAGCTCTCAATTTATTAACATGTGTTTTAAATATTTAATAAAATTTTATTTTTAAATTATGGATTATAATTTCTTGTCTAAAAATCCTGTCAAGATATTTTATGTATGAACACAGAATTCCAAAACTTTGACAGTGTAAGTTTTAAAATGCAAAAGAGGACTAAAATGGTTTTTTTACATCTCTGCAAGTTATTATAATCCATTTATAATATATATTTTTCAATGATTGTAACCAGGAGTGAAGAAAAAAAAGTTATCTGTGGAGATTTTATAAAATCTTCTAACTAAACGGACTAGAAAGGAAAAATAACACTTGGTAAGGTAGTCTTCAAGCATTTGTAAAATAAAATGAAGGAAAAACACTTCCATAAAGACAACAGGCAGAGTTGTATTGAAATGAACATTTAACCATTTACAATGCACAGACTAATGAGTTTATAGGAATTGTCCCTAGCAAAGAAAGACTATCTCACTCAAACAGTGTGGGACAAAGGAATAAGAGACACATTATGCTACCATGAACTTATGGTGTTATGCAAGGAAAATTGGAGTTCATGTCAATCAAAGCCGTGACATAACTCTTGGCCCTCAGAAAATGTTAGGTGTTTTCCACAGGTTCTAAGAAAGTAGAGATAGGAGAGATGATAGCAGAATTTCATTTTTAGTATTCTCAACTTAGTGTATAAATTTGTGTATATGTTCATACCAGTGTGTGAATGTGTGTGTGTTTCCATGATCCATGATGTAAATTTGCTATCAATGTGTTAGTTGACTGTCTAGTTTTGCTAAATATTATACATGCATATAAATACCCATTAAGTTAAATATCTTAAAGATTTCCTGTTTCAAATTATTTTTATAAACCTACATCTTTTGAATATGATTGCATAACATTTTATAAGAAGTGTAGTTACATGAATTTACCAATTTGAGTTCTTGGGTCATGCATGTATTTTAACAGCAGCATAGCAGAGTAGGCTGAAATAGTCTAACTAAGCTTTAAGTCTGTCTGAGAAGTAAGACCAATTGCTTGGATAGGATATCCTCCAGTTTGGGAGCAGGTTCACACAATAGGCACAACTGTGGCTCAATATTATGCTTCTGAGTGGAAAATAAGATTGAGAGAATTAAAGTGATTTTAATGAATATTTCTCTGTCCTGATGAATTATTCTATTTTAGAAGTTTATTTCAGTCTAAGTAACTGAGTTTGATGATGATCCACCATCAGCCATCTGTTCTCACTTGCCTTTACCACAGCATCCTGAATTACTCTGAACAGTTTTCAAAACATTTTACATTGTTCATGTTTTAGCTTTTATTTCAGGTTGCATTCTGTCTAAAATCATGTAGAGTTCCTGTGTTCTAGCAATAAAACATAAACAAAAATAGTAAGAATCATCCTATTTATTCTGCCAATATTGCTCATCAAATATTTGGAAAATACTAAAATTGATTCTGTGATAGATCAATTATGAATTCTTAAAAGGTTTAGAGAAATCACAGGTGCTATGGCATGATCTTTGAGTAAGTATAGCACATGATACGTGTAAAAATAAAGGTAAGAATGTGCATATATACACATATATACATATGTACATCCATTCTGATTGCTGTAACAAATTACCAAAACTTAGTGGCTTAAAACATTGCAAATTTATTATCTTAGACTTCCACTTAGAAGTGGAAGTCTAAGGTAATTCCAACATGGGTCTCACTTAGCTAAAACCAATGCATCAGCAGGGTTGTATTTCCTCCTGAAAATAAAATGTAAAAGGCTTTTCAGACAAAGATAAAGTGAGATACTTCATCAATAGCACATCTGTACTTATGGAAATACAAAAGGCAGAGAGGAAATTATCCCAGATAGTTGAGAGATTTGAAATTAAAAGAGAATCATTTAAAATAGAAAATATGTCAGTAAATATACCTACCACTGACTGCATAAAATAGCAATGTCTTATGTAATGTTCTATATCTATCTAATAAAATTGATCATTATAACATATGAGTAGGAAGGAAATTTATGTTGTTCTAGTATCCTTTACTTGTCTGGGAAGAGTGTAAAACTACAACATTGTATTTTCTTATATATCAAGAATATAAGCTTGTTCACTTTTGCTCCTCTCCCACTCTATAATACCTGGAAACAATATATACAGTGACTGATGGCTATTTATTTATTTATTTATTTATTTATTTATTTATTTTGAGTCAAGAAGTTGAGTATCTGAGATATGTGAGGACAACACTTTTCTCTTTAGAGAATTTGCCAATTCTTATCCAGGGGAATAGAGATTGAATGGAAAACAGTAGTTTGGGTATTGTAAAAGTAAAGTTGGAAAACTGTATAGTAGTTTATACTAATGCTAAATATATGATTTCCTTATGACCCACTCGATTGCATTGGAATCTGATTTCCTTATGAGAAATAATGGTAGCCACTGTTGGGAGACAGAGATTGGAATTTAGGGCTGCAAAGAAGCCTAGCACATGAGGGAGGGGAGAAAATTGCAGGACTATAAGATCTTAATTGTACATGAACTTGTTCTTCAAGATATTTGTTATTTTTCCAATTTATATTTTTAGTAGGAACACCCACAAAACAACTAGAAAGCATGGGAAACAAATGGGAAGCTAAACATGCATGCTATGATCTTCCAATTCCTGGAAATGATAGTCTGGTCCAAAAGTATCTGGAAAACATCTGGTCACTTCAGAGAGCTTGGGCCTTTTGGGAACTTTTCCAGCGTTGTGGCATGGTGTCAACTGGCCATTATGGCCATTATCTCTTTATCCAGTGTTGTTGGCGGGTTTCAAAGTGCCTTTACCCCTGTAGCATTTTCATTCTATCATTTTTGCTCCCTTAGCCAAATTGCTGCTCATCTAGTCCTTAAGCAGTCTCATTACATCTCAGTGCTCCAGCTATTTTTATAAAAGTGGCTATCTATCCAAACTATGCTTTAGAATCACCAGGAGGCTTTCCCAAAAACTCTCAGACTTTGTATTCATACATGACTAATTGAATCAGACTCTGGAAGGTGGCCCCAGAAATTGCCATTAAAAAAGCAAACAAACACCACTCCAGGTGATTCTTTATATATTTAACTGAAATATTATATGCATGGATTAAAATGTACTGACATTTGATGTAATAGTTTTATAAGATTTTACATGTAAATACCCTTATGTAACCACCATCCCAGACATTATCCACAAAAGTTTCTCTCATTTCACGTTCCCATCTATAAAACACCTACGGCAGTAACTGCCATCTGGCTTTTATCACCAGAGATTTACCCTTGTTTTTGAACTTCATATTGGTGCAGTTACATACTATATACTGTTTTGTGTAGGTCTTTTTGCTCTTCAGTTTCTATGTGGATTGACCCATGTTGTTGCATGTAGTAGTGGTTTGTTATTTTTTATTGAGTTTAATGTTCCCTTGTATAAACATATCACAATTTATCTTAGTGTTGATGGAGATTTGGTTGCTTCACCTTTGAGGCTATTAGAAGCAAGCACTAAAAATAAATTACAAACTTTCTTTTCCATGTTTTTGGTGGATATTGGTGCTTGTTTTATTACATATATAGCTAGGAGGGGAATGAATGGTTTATAAGGAAAGCATATATTTAGCATTAGTATAAACTGCTATACAGTTTTCCAAAGTGGTTGTACCAATTTACACTTGTAAAAGTAGTGTGTCAAAGTCTCAGTCATTCCGCATTTTTATAAAAGTCAGTATCATCAGTTTTTTTTTTAATTGGTATTAAGTTAGGTGTATAACATTACGGTTTTAATTTGCATTTCCTTGTTACTAATAATATTGAGATCCATTATATATGCTAACAGATATTTTGTATTTATTCTTGGTGAAGTGAAAATTCAAGTGTTTTGCTTTTTTTCTCTATTGCATTTTCTGATCATTTATTATTGACTTGTAGATGCACCTTATATAATCTGGGTATGAGTAGCTTGCCTTTTCAGTTACATAATAATGCTCTTTGGTGACCAAAATTCTCAATTTTAATGAAGACAATTTTATAAATATTTCCTTTTATAGTTAATCTTTTCATATTTGTCCAATAAATATATGTTTACTTAATATTACATTGAAAATATTAATTGAATGCCTTATCTTAAGCCTAAAATAAGCAGTTGTGATTTTTCATATTTTGAATCAAATGACTTTTGATATTGTTAGACAGGTCTCATATTCTATCAGCAATTTATACAGAATAATGGCCCCAAAAGATATCCACACTCTAATCCTCAGAATTGTTGCGTATGTTAACTTCATGGCAAAAAGAATTGTGCAGAAATAATTAAGCTTAAATACCTAAAGATAGGAGATTGTCATGGATATTCTAGGTGAGCACAATCTATCATAAGCCCTTAAAAAGCAAAGGATCTTTCCTACTTACAGAGAACCACAGAGATGGCAGCATGAGAAGGACTCTGCCTGCCACTGCTGACTTTGAAGATGGAGGAAAGGGCCACAAGTCAAAGGATGCAAGTGGTCTCTACAAGCTGGAAAAGGTAAGGAAGTAGATTCTGTCCTACAGCCTCAAGAGTTTTAATTTACATACATTAAGGTTCACTCTGTGTGCTGTAAAGTTCTTTGGTAGAGAATCGGAACTAGCAAGTATTTTCTTTACTAAGAAAAATATCATTATATTGATGCTAGCTTCTATTGTTCCTTGTAAGATATCAGATTTCAATGCAGTTGTTACCTTTTTGAGGCAATCCAACTACCCTGCATTAATTTTTAAATTTCCAACTTGTCTTTGATTTTCAGCAGGTTTTCCTAGTATATGTATATTTGCTGCCTAGCATTTTAGGGCTTCTTGAACTATGTGTTTTTCACCCTTTTATATTTCCATAATTTAGGCTGTATTTTACTTATTTTTCAGTGCTCTTTTCCAGTTAACCAATTATTTCCTCAACTATATCTTGTCCTTCCCACACTATTTTTGGTTTTTGTTTGTTTGTTTTTTGCATCATCTTCTTTGATTAAAGCATAACAACAAAATAAACTAATTTATATATAAAGAGCAAGACAAATATTTACATATGTAAACATCTCTGTAGCTACCACCTAATAAAGATAATTAAACATTTATAACACCCTGGTAGGTTCCTTTCTGCATCATCCCTGTCAGTACCATATCAAAGATAACACTTAATAAGTTTTATATTAGTCATCATAAACTAGTTTTGTCCTTCCTTAAACTCATATGAACTCCCACTCCAAAAGTGAGAAACCTAGCTCTCACCATCTATCAATCCATTCACTTAATTGTTCAATTCTGGTATACATGTATAGCATTGTCAGGATTGTTAACCAGGGCCTCCACTGTATGCAAGTATGTCAACCCAACTGCAGTGTTTATGTACAGTTTAATTTGCCTTTACTTTTACAGACTCTGTTCATTTCCAAAGTTACATAGGTCAGCATTTTTTTCTCCTGTCCTCTTCAGTGAGGTTTCATATATGCATAATTCAGTTAAATTGTTTTCTCTCATTGTGCACCCCATCCTTTAATTCCCTGACCTACAAAATGATTTCTTTTAATTTACATACATTAAGGTTCACTCTGTGTGCTGTAAAGTTTTATGGGTATTGACATATGCTTAGCATCATGTATCTACAATTACAGTATCATACAGAATAATGATACTGAATGGGATTATTTCAGCAACTGATATAATCTATTCAGTTGCTGCTTTATAAATGCAATATTTTTACAAAGATAATGAAAAAGATTCATAATTAAATGTTAAACGACTGTTTCTTTGGAACATTTTATTAATACATACCAAATTGTTCATTTTTTTAGAGATGAACAACATTTATCATCAGGTAAATATAATTATTTTGTAATTGCTTTGTGGGTGGAATTATTGAAACATTGCCAAGTCAGGCACTATTTTTAAATGTGCAATAACTGGCACATTTTGGAAATTTATAAATTTAGAAAAATAATTCAGATACAAAGTTAGTTAAAAATCAGGGAAACAAGAATATAAAAAAATGGATGATTACTGTATAAGTGAATTTAATATTTTAACATGTAGGAAATATTCTCATAAAATGTTTAGTCTCACATAGGCATACACATTGACAGTAATTCAACTTGTGAAATGTAAATTTTGCTTGTAGACATTAAAATTAAAAGTTTTTTATAGAATATCTTATGGACACATCCACATCAATATATTCCTTTCATTTCAATTTCTTATTTTAACACTCTTACAACCCACACAAAATTCTAATATTAAGCCCTTCTTAGCTACACTAATTCTTATAAACGTTCATTAGGTTAGTTTACTATTTTCTACAAATTCTCCAAGACATATGCTGATAATATTGTTTAAGTATATTCAATAAATTAATATGTTAAAAATATAAATTGTTAAAATGTATTGAAATGTGTTACTCAAAGTGCATTAACATAATCAAAAATTATTTAATAATGTTAAAAAAGTAATTTGGTTCATTTAGCTTTAAAAAGTATTAGAAAAGCATTTTGAGTAAAATTATCAAATTCCATGTAAAATATAAGATTGCCAAGCTAACTTAATTCAACTTAAAATAGAAAAAAATGTCTATGATAAGTTGTTTTACATATTGCTAATTTATAAACCAACTCTTTCAAATTCCAATATGGTTTTATAATAGTAAAAATATTTGTGCATTGAACAGATGCTATTAATAATGAAATCTGGAAATGCCTTGATGTGATTAGAATTCTTCCCCCTGCCCCCAGCACACACACAGCAGACAAAAGGTACTGTGAGGCATTTTTGATAGCAAGAAGCCAGGATTAGCAAGGGAAAGTCAGAATGGTAATGAACCTATCCGTGATACTCTAAGTTAAGGGAAGATTATAAGAAATCTGTCATCTTCCCCGTTGTTAAAATATTCACTGCAGCTACTTTGAAACCCATTATAGATTACTCCAATCAGTTATTTACCCTTTCCTGCATTTTCATCATTTCTTTTAAAAACACTTATAATTATTACTCAGCATCTTTTATTTTACATTATTTTAGGCTTTCTATTATATTTGCTACAGCCCCACCCCCCCGCAAAGAAACAAGTACCTATTTATAAGGCATAGAAAACCATAATACTATTTTTTTCTGAAAATGAATATATCTACAAATATTGAGTTAATGAACTTCACAATACTATAATATGTATTATTTTTTACAATGAAAGATTCTCCATAAGTCATTACATTTGTGGTCTAGTTAAATTTCTCACAATCCTTGCCCAAGAGTTTAGCATAACCACAGGGAGATGCAAAGATGAGTACCAGAAGCTTACATTAACATGAAAAGCCTCTTCAGATTGGAGGCAGCTGTCTTCACCAATAAAATTTGGATATATCCAAAGTGTCTACAGTAATGGATTTCCTTCAGAAGTCTACATTTAGGGAGAATTACCAACAATTATAGCATAAGCGAGAGAGTGCATTAGAATTCTTGGAAGTAAGCCACATGAATATTAGTTCATCTGTTTTACAGAATCCTAAAGTGAGAGAAGTCGATCATTTTTAATATGTGAAACTTTTCTGTCCACAAAAAAAAAACTGTCTTGAATTAATCTAGAACTGAGATAAATATCTAAAAGTAGAAAGCATAAAGAAATCCAACTTCAAAAAAGAAATATATATATAAATAAATAAGAATCTGCAAAAGTAAAACAGAACCTTGCAGTATTATTTGTTAAGGTGATAAGATTGAAAATATCATAGTTTAAAAATTACCATAAGCAACTGAGCGATGTACAATATTTCTTTTTAAGTGAGGGGGTTAGTATCAAAATTCAATTTTTAAACGATTATATTACCGTATTAATGGAAACATGATAATTTACACTAGCTTGGGCAGAAGCGTTAGTAAGACAGTAAATCAGAAACTGTAGCAATAATATATGAGAGTCTTATTTTTCACAGCACTATACTGCCAAATTAAATCTTGCTTGGAAATTGATGTTCCATTTGATTCTATAATTATTGACTTGGCCGTGAACTTGCTACTCACTGAAGATAGTTATGAATGATTGCCTAGCTGTTGCTGGCAGGTAGAGGGGCTGCAAATTGAGCAAGTTTCAACTTCTTATTTAAGATTCTCTGAGTGAATGAAGTAAAACTGGTAGCTTCTGGTATTTTGAGGCTTATAATAACTACAGAAACTTGGCCATGTACATGCAATTTTTTATATGTTTGTAATTGAATACCATTAATTAAAAATTATAATGCCACTTCAAAATTGAAGTTACCAGGTAGTCTTATATTTTTTCCTTATTATCTAAAATATTTTATATAAAATATATTTTAATTGGTGGAAAAAATTTTTAAATGAATATTTTCCCATGAATTAATTTTAAAAGGTGGATTAAGAGTGTAAACAAAGAATTATGTTAAAATTGTATATTTTTACAAAACATGTGAGTGCAATGTGGTATTTCCTACAGAAATATGCTTGTCTTTTCTGTGACATGGAGTGAAATTTTAACCTTGCTAGAAGAGAAGGCATTAAATTCTGAATGTAAATGTACCCCATGTGTATTTAACAGCACAGCCTGTAAATTGGCCTAATTATTTAAAACACATCTAAAATTATATTTTGGGTTTAAATCCTAAGCTTATTAATTTGGTATAAATTTATATATTTGTATTCTAGGGTTAGTAATGATTTTGCTGCAGCAGTAAAAACAAAATATCTTTCTGTGTATAGTATTGAAACATAAATGAATTTTTTTTAAAACATCTTTATTGGGGTATAATTGCTTTACAATGGTGTGTTAGTTTCTGCTTTATAACAAAGTGAATCAGTTATATATATACATATGTTCCCATATGTCTTCCCTCTTGCATCTCCCTCCCTCCCACTCTCCCTATCCCACCCCTCCAGGCTGTCACAAAGCACCGAACTAATATCCCTGTGCCTTGCGGCTGCTTCCCCCTAGCTATCTACCTTACTACGTTTGTTAGTGTGTATATGTCCATGACTCTCTCTCGCCCTGTCAAAGCTCACCCTTCCCCCTTCCCATATCCTCAAGTCCGTTCTCCAGTAGGTCTGCGTCTTTATTCCTGTCTTACCCCTAGGTTCTTCATGACATTTTTTTCCCTTAAATTCCATATATATGTGTTAGCATACGGTATTTGCCTTTTTCTTTCTGACTTACTTCACTCTGTATGACAGACTCTAGGTCTATCCATCTCATTACAAATAGCTCAATTTCATTTCTTTTTAAGGCTGAGTAATATTCCATTGTATATATGTGCCACATCTTCTTTATCCATTCATCCGATGATGGGCGCTTATGTTGTTTCCATCTCCGGGCTATTGTAAATAGAGCTGCAATGAACATTTTGGTACATGACTCTTTTTGAATTTTGGTTTTCTCAGGGTATATGCCCAGGAGTGGGATTGCTGGGTCATATGGTAATTCTATTTGTAGTTTTTTAAGGAACCTCCATACTGTTCTCCATAGTGGCTGGACCAATTCACATTCCCACCAGCAGTGCAAGAGTGTTCCCTTTTCTCCACACCCTCTCCAGCATTTATTGTTTCTAGATTTTTTGATGATGGCCATTCTGACTGGTGTGAGATGATATCTCATTGTAGTTTTGATTTGCATTTCTCTAATGATTAATGATGTTGAGCATTCTTTCATGTGTTTGCTGGCATTCTGTATATCTTCTTTGGAGAAATGTCTATTTAGGTCTTTTGCCCATTTTTGGATTGGGTTGTTTGTTTTTTTGTTATTGAGCTGCATGAGCTGCTTGTATATTTTGGAAATTAATCCTTTGTCAGTTGCTTCATTTGCAAATATTTTCTCCCATTCTGAGGGTTGTCTTTTGGTCTTGATTATGGTTTCCTTTGCTGTGCAAAAGCTTTGAAGTTTCATTAGGTCCCATTTGTTTATTATTGTTTTTATTTCCATTACTCTAGGAGGTGGGTCAGAAAGGATCTTGCTGTGATTTATGTCATAGAGTGTTCTTCCTATGTTTTCCTCTAAGAGTTTGATAGTTTCTGGCCTTACATTTAGGTCTTTAATCCATTTTGAGCTTATTTTTGTGTATGGTGTTAGGGAGTGGTCTAATCTCATACTTTTACATGTACCTGTCCAGTTTTCCCAGCACCATTTATTGAAGAGGCTGTCCTTTCTCCACTGTACATTCCTGCCTCCTTTATCAAAGATAAGGTGTCCATATGTGCGTGGGTTTATCTCTGGGCTTTCTATCCTGTTCCATTGATCTATCTTTCTGTTTTTGTGCCAGTACCATACTGTCTTGATTACTGTAGATTTGTAGTATAGTCTGAAGTCAGGGAGCCTGATTCCTCCAGCTCCTTTTTTCGTTCTCAAGATTGCTTTGGCTATTCGGGGTCTTTTGTGTTTCCATACAAATTGTGAAATTTTTTGTTCTAGTTCTGTGAAAAATGCCAGTGGTAGTTTGATAGGCATTGCACTGAATCTGTAGATTGCTTTGGGTAGTAGAGTCATTTTCACAATGTTGATTCTTCCCATCCAAGAACATGGTATATCTCTCCATCTATTTGTATCATCTTTAATTTCTTTCATCAGTGTCTTATAATTTTCTGCATACAGGTCTTTCGTCTCCTTAGGTAGGTTTATTCCTAGATATTTTATTCTTTTTGTTGCAATGGTAAATGGGAGTGTTTTCTTGATTTCACTTTCAGATTTTTCATCATTAGTATATAGGAATGCCAGAGATTTCTGTGCATTAATTTTGTATCCTGCTACTTTACCAAATTCATTGATTAGCTCTAGTAGTTTTCTGGTAGCATCTTTAGGATTGTCTATGTATAGTGTCATGTCATCTGCAAACAGTGACAGCTTTACTTCTTCTTTTCCGATTTGGATTCCTTTTATTTCCTTTTCTTCTCTGATTGCTGTGGCTAAAACTTCCAAAACTATGTTGAATAAGAGTGGTGAGAGTGGGCAACCTTGTCTTGTTCCTGATCTTAGTGGAAATGCTTTCAGTTTTTCACCATTGAGGATGATGTTTGCTGTGGGCTTGTCATATATGGCCTTTATTATTTTGAGGAAAGTTCCCTCTATGCCTACTTTCTGGAGGGTTTTTATCATAAATGGGTGTTGAATTTTGTCGAAAGCTTTCTCTGCATCTATTGAGATGATCATATGGTTTTTCTCCTTCAATTTGTTAATATGGTTTATCACGTTGATAGATTTGCGTATATTGAAGAATCCTTGCCTTCCTGGAATAAACCCCACTTGAACATGGTGTATGATCCTTTTAATGTGCTGTTGGATTCTGTTTGCTAGTATTTTGTTGAGGATTTTTGCATCTATGTTCATCAGTGATATTGGCCTGTAGTTTTCTTTCTTTGTGACATCCTTGTCTGGTTTTGGTATCAAGGTGAGGGTGGCCTCATAGAAGGAATTTGGGAGTGTTCCTCCCTCTGCTATATTTTGAAAGAGTTCGAGAAGGATAGGTGTTAGCTCTTCTCTAAACGTTTGATAGAATTCACCTGTGAAGCCATCTGGTCCTGGGCTATTGTTTGTTGGAAGATTTTTAATCACAGTTTCAATTTCAGTGCTTGTGATTGGTCTGTTCATATTTTCTATGTTTTCCTGATTCAGTCTTGGCAAGTTGTGCGTTTCTAAGAATTTGTCCATTTCTTCCAGATTGTCCATTTTATTGGCATAGAGTTGCTTGTAGTAATCTCTCATGATTTTTTTTATTTCTGCAGTGTCAGTTGTTACATCTCCTTTTTCATTTCTAATTCTATTGATTTGAGTCTTCTCCCTTTTTTTCTTGATGAGTCTGGCTAGTGGTTTATCTATTTTGTTTATCTTCTCAAAGAACCAGCTTTTAGTTTTATTGATCTTTGCTGTCGTTTCCTTCATTTCTTTTTCATTTATTTCTGATCTGATTTTTATGATTTCTTTCCTTCTGCTAGCTTTGGGGTTTTTTTGTTCTTCTTTCTCTAATTGCTCGAGGTGTAAGGTTAGGTTGTTTATTCGAGATGTTTCCTGCTTCTTAAGGTGGGCTTGTGTTGCTATAAACTTCCCCCTTAGAACTGCTTTTGCTGCATCCCATAGGTTTTGGGTCGTTGTGTCTCCATTGTCATTTGTTTCTAGGTATTTTTTTATTTCCTCTTTGATTTCTTCAGTGATCACTTCATTATTAAGTAGTGTATTGTTTAGCCTCCATGTGTTTGTATTTTTTACAGACCTTTTCTTGTAATTGATATCTAGTCTCATGGCGTTGTGGTCAGAAAAGATACTTGATACAATTTCAATTTTCTTAAATTTACCAAGGCTTGATTTGTGACCCAAGATATGATCTATCCTGGAGAATGTTCCATGAGCACTTGAGAAAAATGTGTATTCTGTTGTTTTTGGATGGAGTGTCCTATAAATATCAATTAAGTCCATCTTGTTTAATGTATCATTTAAAGCTTGTGTTTCCTTATTTATTTTCATTTTGGATGATCTGTCCATGGGAGAAAGTGGGGTGTTAAAGTCTCCTACTATGAATGTGTTACTGTCAATCTCCCCTTTTATGGCTGTTAGTACTTGCCTTATGTATTGAGGTGCTCCTATGTTGGGTGCATAAATATTTACAATTGTTATATCTTCTTCTTGGATCGATCCCTTGATCATTATGTAGTGTCCTTCTTTGTCTCTTTTAATAGTCCTTATTTTAAAGTCTACTTTGTCTGATATGAGAATTGCTACTCCAGCTTTCTTTTGGTTTCCATTTGCATGGAATATCTTTTTCCATCCCCTTACTTTCAGTCTGTATGTGTCTCTAGGTCTGAAGTGGGTCTCTTGTAGACAGCATATATAAGGGTCTTGTTTTCATATCCATTCAGCCAATCTGTGTCTTTTGGTGGGAGCATTTAGTCCATTTACATTTAAGGTAATTATCAATATGTATGTTCCTATTCCCATTTTCTATATTGTTTTGGGTTCGTTATTATAGGTCTTTTCCTTCTCTTGTGTTTCTTGACTAGAGAAGTTCCTTTAGCATTTGTTGTAAAGCTGGTTTGGTGGTGCTGAACTGTCTCAGCTTTTGCTTGTCTGTAAAGGTTTTAATTTCTCCATCAAATCTGAGTGAGATCCTTGCTGGTTAGAGTAGTCTTGGTTGCAGATTTTTCTCCTTCATCACTTTCAGTATGTCCTGCCACTCCCTTCTGGCTTGTAGGGTTTCTGCTGAGAGATCAGCTGTTAACCTTATGGGGATTCCCTTGTGTGTTATTTGTTGTTTTTCCCTTGCTGCTTTTAATATGCTTTCTTTGTATTTAATTTTTGACAGTTTGATTAATATGTGTCTTGGCGTATTTCTCCTTGTATTTATCCTGTATGGGACTCTCTGTGCTTCCTGATTTGATTAACTATTTCCTTTCCCATATTAGGGAAGTTTGCAACTATAATCTCTTCAAATATTTTCTCAGTCCCTTTCTTTTTCTCTTCTTCTTATGGAACCCCTATAATTCGAATGTTGGTGCCTTTAATGTTGTCCCAGAGGTCTCTGAGACTGTCCTCAGTTCTTTTCATTCTTTTTTCTTTATTCTGCTCTCCAGTAGTTATTTCCACTATTTTATCTTCCAGGTCACTTATCCGTTCTTCTGCCTCAGTTATTCTGCTATTGATCCCATCTAGAGTACTTTTAATTTCATTTATTGCGTTGTTCATCGTTGCTTGTTTCATCTTTATTTCTTCTAGGTCCTTGTTAACTGTTTCTTGCATTTTGTCCATTCTACTTCCAAGATTTCAGATCATCCTTACTATCATTATTCTGAATTCTTTTTCAGGTAGACTGCCTATTTCCTCTTCATTTGTTAGGTCTGGTGCATTTTTATCTTTCTCCTTCATCTGCTGTGTGTTTTTCTGTCTTCTCATTTTGCTTATCTTACTGTGTTTGGGGTCTCCTTTCTGCAGGCTGCACGTTCGTAGTTCCTGTTGTTTTTTTTTTTTTTTTTTTGCGGTACGCGGGCCTCTCACCAATGTGGCCTCTCCCGCCGCGGAGCACAGGCTCCAGACGCGCAGGCTCAGCGGCCATGGCTCACGGGCCCAGCCGCTCCGCGGCATGTGGGATCTTCCCGGACCGGGGCACAAACCCATGTCCCCTGCATCGGCAGGCGGACTCTCAACCACTGCGCCACCAGGGAAGCCCTTTCCCGTTGTTTTGGATGTCTGTCTCCAGTGGCTAAGGTTGTTTCAGTGGGTTGTGTAGGCTTCCTGGTGGAAGGGACTAGTGCCTGTGTTGTGGTGGATGAGGCTGGATCTTGTCTCTCTAGTGGGCAGGTTCACGTCTGGTGGTGTGTTTTGGGGTGTCTGTGGCCTTATTATGATTTTAGGCAGCCTCTCTGCTAATGGGTGGGGTTGTGTTCCTGTTTTGCTAGTTGTTTGGCATAGGTTGTCCAGCACTGTGGCTTGCTGGTCGTTGAGTGAAGCTGGGTGCTGGTGTTAAGATGGAGGTCTCTGGGAGATTTCCGCCGTTTAATATTATGTGGAGCTGGGAGGTCTCTTGTTGACCAGTGTCCTGAAGTTGGCTCTCCTACCTCAGAGGCAGAGCCCTGACTCCTGGCTGGAGCACCAAGAGCCTTTCATCCACACGGCTCAGAATAAAAGGGAGAAAAAGTAGAGAGAATTAGTAGAAGTATGAGGAAAGAAAGAAGGAAAGGAAGGAAGGAAGAAAGAAGCAAAGAAGGAAAGAAAGGAGGGAGGGAGGGAGGGAGAAAGGAAGGAAGGAAGGAGGGGAAGAAGGAAAAAAGACAGAAAGAAGATACAGTAAAAATAAAATAAAGTATAATATAGTTATTGAATTTAAAAATATTTATAAAAAAATAAGGGACGGATAGAACCTTAGGACAAATGTTGGAAGCAAAGCTATACAGAGAAAATCTTACACAGAAGCATACACATACACCTTCACAAAAAGAGGTAAAGGGGGAAAAATCATAAATCTTGCTCTCAGAGACCACCTCCTCAATTTGGGGTGATTCGTTGTCTAAAGGAGGGAAGGAAGGAAGGAAAGAAAGAAAGAACGAAGGTAAAGTATAATAAAGTTATTACAATTACAATTAATTATTAAGAAAAAAATTTTTAAAAAAACCATGGTACACATTCACAAAAAGAGGAAAAGGGAAAAAAATCATAGATCTCGCTCCTAAATTCCACCTCTTCAATTTGGGATCATTCCTTGTCTATTCAGGTATTCCACAGATGCAGGGTATATCAAGTTGATTGTGGAGCTTTAATCCGCTGCTTCTGAGGCTGCTGGGAGAGATTTCCCTTTCTCTTCTTTGTTCTCACAGCTCACAGGAGCTCAGCTTTGGATTTGGCCCTGCCTCTGCGTGTAGGTCGCTGGAGGGCGTCTGTTTTTTCGCTCAGACAGGACGGGGTTAAAGGAGCCGCTGATTCAGGGGCTCCGGGTCACTCAGGCCGGGGTGGGGGGAGAAGGAGGGGCACTGCGTGCGGGGCGGGCCTGCGGCGTCAGAGGCGGCGTGATGTTGCGGCAGAGGCCGGCGTGACGCTGCACCAGCCTGAGGCCCGCCGTGCGTTCTCCCGGGGAAGTTGTCCCTGGATCCTGGGAACCTGGCAGTGGCGGGCTGCACAGGCTCCGCGGAAGAGGGGTGTGGAGAGTGACCTGTGCTCGCACACAGGCCCCTTGGTGGCGGCAGCAGCAGCCTTAGCGTCTCCCGCCCGTCTCTGGGGTCCGCGCTTTTAGCCGCGGCTTGCACCCGTCTCTGGAGTTCCTTTAAGCAGCGCTCTTAAACCCCTCTCCTCGCGCACCAGGAAACAAAGAGGGAAGAAAAAGTCTCTTGCCTCTTCGGCAGGTGCAGGCTTTTCCCCGAACTCCCTCCCGGCTAGTCGTGGTGCACTAACCCCTTCAGGCTATGTTCAAGCCGCCAACCCCAGTCCTCTCCTTGCGCTCCCTCCAAAACTGAAACCCGAGCCTCAGCTCACAGCTCCGCCCGCCCCGGCGGGTGAGCAGCCAAGCCTCTCGGGCTGGTGAGTGCCGGTCGGCACCGATCCTCTGTGCAGGAATCTCCCCGCTTTGCCCTCCACACCCATCGCTGTGCACTCCTCCGCGGTCCCGAAGCTCCCCCCTCCGCCTCCCGCAGTCTCCGCCCGCAGAGGGGCTTCCTAGTGTGTGGAAACTTCCTCCTTCACAGCTCCCTGCCACTGCTGCAGGTGCCGTCCTTATTCTTTTGTCTCTGTTTTTTTCTTTTTTTCTTTTGCCCTACCCAGGTACGTGGGGAGTTTCTTGCCTTTTGGGAGGTCTGAGGTCTTCTGCCAGCCTTCAGTAGGTGTTCTGTAGGAGTTGTTCCACGTGTAGATGTATTTCTGGTGTATCCGTGGGGAGGAAGGCGATCTCCGCATCTTACTCTTCCGCCATCTTCAAGGTCCCCCTCCCATAAATGAATTTTTCTCTACAAAACATAGGTATTATCTTCAAGAAACATACGAATTACAACATAAAAGAGTATAAGGTAAAATAATTAGTAAATAGACAACCTATTCACACCACCATCTTGTTATAGCAGGACAAAAGATTTTACTTTTTCTTGAAATTTAGTGAGCTCAGAAAAATATACCTCACCTATAGATGGTTTAGAATTTAGAATATTTAGGATTAGAGAGTGCAATATTCTTTTCATATTATGTTTAAATTATGTGGAATTGAATATTGGCCTAATGGTTATTTCTCCAATAAGGGATCTCACTAATTTGTTGCATTTTCAGTAAGACTTCTATTTAACTTTCACATTCCCAACAAGCCCGCTTCTAAGTTTTGACAGAAGGCTCTGAAGACAGAAGCAACTTACACTTCTGTCTGTTATGATCATCATTTGAATGATGTATTCACAAGTTGTCAGAGATGCAGCCATATCGCCTGGCATAGCTGATTATCATATCTTAGCAAATGAGAGAGCCCTAGGGCATTAAGAACTCTCAACTATTAATACTGGTTTTGCCACAGGGCAGTTACATAAACTGACAGTTGGACAGAGGCATGCCTCCTTGCTACTCACGTACTGATTACCTCTGAAATATAATTAATATCACTACGTTTTCAGTTATTCACAGTTCAACTTAAAAATCAATCTTTATGGAAGCAAAAAGTAGAAACAGATTATCTTGATAATATGATTTCTATTACACTGCAATTTATCAGATTGAATAAACAAAAATTTTGAAAATATAGTAAAATCTATGATTTTCTTTTCTGAATGTGTCAACTGTACATTGAATGTGCTTCAAACTTTAGAATTCAGAACTGTGTAAGTTTTCTTACAAAAAGAATTTGGATTTAGAGACCACTAAGATTTCTTTAATCAATTTTTATTGTAGTATATTTGCTTTACAATGTGTGTTAGTTTCTACTGTACAGCAAAGTGAATCAGCTATATGTATACATATATCCCCTCTTTTTTGGATTTCCTTCCCATTTAGGTCACCACAGAACATTGTGTAGAGTTCCCTGTGCTATACAGTAGGTTCTCATTAGTTATCTATTTTAAACATAGTATCAATAGTGTATATATATCAATCCCAATCTCCCAATTCGTACCACCCCCTCTTTCCCCCTTGGTATCTGTATGGTTGTTCTCTAAGTCTGTGCTGCTGTTTACGCTTTGCAAATAAAATCATCTATACCATTTATCTAGATTCCACATATATGCATTAATATACAATATTTGTTTTTCTGACTTACTTCACTCTGTATGACAGTCTCTAGGTCCCTCCATGTCTCTACAAATGACCCAATTTCATTCCTTTTTATGGCTGAGTAATATTCCACTGTATATATGTACCACATCTTCTTTATCCATTCCTCTGTTGATAGACATTTAGGTTGCTTCCATGTCCTGGCTATTGTAAATAATGCTGCAGTGAACACTGGGATGCATGTGTCTTTTTGAATTATGGTTTTCTCTGGGTATATGCCCAATAGTGGGTTTGCTGAGTCATACGGTAGTTCTATTTTTAGTTTTTAAGGAACCTCCATACTGTTCTTCACAGTGGCTGTATCAGTTTACATTCCCAACAGTGCAAGTCCCTTTTTTCCACCCCTCTCCAGCATATATTGTTTATAGATTTTTTGATGACGTCCATTCTGACTGGTGTGAGGTGATACCTCATTGTAGTTTTGATTAGCTTTTCTTTAATAATTAGTGATGTTGAGCATTTTTCCATGTTTGTTGTTCATCTGAATGTCTTCTTAAGAGAGCTGTCTGTTTCGGTCTTCCACCTACTTTCTGATTGGGTTGTTTGTTTTTTTGATATTGATCTGCACAAGCTGTTTGTATATTTTGGAAATTAATCCTTTGTCACTTGCTTTATTTGCAAATATTTTCTCCCATTCTGAGAGTTCTCTTTATGTCTTGTTTATGGTTTCCTTTGCTGTGCAAAAGCTTTGAAGTTTCATTAGGTCCCATTTGTTTATTTTTGTTTTTATTTTCATTACCCTAGAAGATGGGTCAAAAAGGATCTTGAAGTGATTTATGTCCAAGAGTGTTCTGCCTATGTTTTCCTCTAAGAGTTTTATGGTGTCTGGCCTTACATTTAGGTCTCGAATCCATTTTGAGTTTATTTTTATGTATGGTGTTAGGGAGTGTCCTAATTTCATCTTTTACATGAAGCTGTCCAATTTTTCCCAGCACCACCTATTGAAGAGGCTGTCTTTTCTCCACTGTATATTCTTGCCTCCTTTGTCATAGATTAGGTGACCATACGTATGTGGGTTTATCTCTGAACTTTGTCCTGTTCCATTGATCTATATTTGTGTTTTTTGTGTCAGTACCATACTGTCTTGATTACTGTAGCTTTGATGTATAGTCTGAAGTCAGGGAGCCTGATTCCTCCAGTTCCACTTTTCTTTCTCAAGATTGCTTTGGGTACTTGGTGTCTTTTGTGTTTCCATACAAATCGTAAAAATTTTTGTTCTAGTTCTGTGAAAAATGCCATTGGTAATTTCATAGGGATTGCACTGAATCTAAAGATTGCTTTTGATAGTATAGTCATTTGCACAATGTCGATTCTTCCAATCCAAGGACATGGTGGTATATCTCTCCATCTGTTTGTGTTGTCTTTGATTTCTTTCATCAGTATCTTATAATTTTATTCATAGTGGTCTTTTGCCTCCTTAGGTAGGTTTATTCCTAGGTATTTTATTGCTTTTGTTGCAGTGGTGAATAGGATGATTTCCTTAATTTCCCTTTCTGATCTTTCATTGTTAGTGTATAGGAATGCAAGAGATTTCTGTGTATTAATTTTGTATCGTGCAACTTTATCAAATTCATTGATTAGCTCTAGTAGTTTGCTGGTGGCATCTTTAGGATTTTCTATGTATAGTATCATGTCATCTGCAAATGGTGACCGTGTTACTTCTTTTCCAGTTTGGATTCCTTTTATTTCTTTTTCTTCTCTGATTGCTATGGTTAGGAGTTCTAAAACTATGTTGAATGTTGAGAGTGGACACCCTTGTCCTTTTCCTGATTTTAGAGGAAATGCTTTCAGTTTTTCACCATTGAGAATAATGTTTGCTGTGGGCTTGTCATAGATGGCCTTTATTATGTGGAGGTAGGTTCCCTCTATGCCCACTTTCTGGAGAGTTTTTATCATAAATTGGTGTTGAATTTGGTCAGAAGCTTTTTCTGCATCTATTGAGATTATCATATTATTTTCATCCTCAATTTGTTAATATGGTATATCACATCGATTGACTTGCATATATTGAAGAATCCTTGCATCCCTGGGATAAACCCCAGTTGTTCATGGTGTATGATCCTTTTAATGTGCTGTGGGATTCTGTTTGCTAGTATTTTGTTGAGGATTTTTGTGTCTATGTTCATCAGTGATACTGGCCTGTAATTTTTTGTGTGTGTGATATTGTTGTCTGGTTTTGGTATCAGGGTGATTGTGGCCTCATAATATGAATTTGGGAGTGTTTCTTCTTCTGAAATTTTTTGGAATACTTTAAGAAAGATAGGTGTTAGCTTTTCTCTAAATGTTTGATAGAATTTGCCTGTGAAGCCATCTGGTCCTGGACTTTTGTTTGTTGGAAGATTTTTAATCACAGTTTCAATTTCATTACTTATAATTGGTCTGTTCATATATTCTATTTCTTCCTGGTTCAGTCTTGGAAGGTTGTCCTTTTCTAAGAATTTGTCCATTTCTTTCAGGTTGTCCATTTGATTGGCATGTAGCTGCTTGTAGTAGTGTCTTACAATCCTTTGTATTTCTGCAGTGTCTGTTGTATCTTCTCCTTTTTCATTTCTAATTTTATTTATTTGAGTCCTCTCCCTTTTCTTCTTGATGAGTCTGGCTAAAGGTTTATCAATTTTGTTTGTCTTCTCAAAGAACCAGCTTTTAGTTTCATTGATCTTTGCTGTTGTTTTCTTCATTTCTATTTCATTTATCTTTCCTTGATCTTTATGATTTCTTTCCTTCTACTAATTTTTTTTCTTCTTCTTCTTTCTCTAGTTGCTTTAGGTGCAAGGTTAGGTTGTTTATTTGAGATTTTTCTTGTTTCTTGAGATAGGATTTTATTGCTGTAACTTCCCTCTTAGAACTGCTTTTGCTGCATCCCATAGGTTTTAGGTCATCATGTTTTCATTGTCATTTGTTTCTAGGTATTTCTTTGATTTCCTCTTTGATTTCTTCAGAGATCTCTTGGTTATTTAGTAGAGTATTGTTTAGTCTCCATGCGTTTGTGTTCTTTACAGTTGTTTTTCCTCTCATTGATTTCTAATCTCATAACATTGTTGTCAGAAAAGATGTTTGATATGATTTCAGTTTTCTTAAATTTACCAAGGCTTGATTTGTGACCCAAGATGTGATCTATCCTGGAGAATGTTCCATGTACACTTGAGAAGAAAGTGTATTCTGCTGCTTTTGGATGGAATGCCCTATAAATATCAATTAAGTCTATCTGGTCTAATGTGTCATCTAAGGTTTGTATTTACTTATAACTTTTCTGTCTGGATGTTCTGTCCATTGGTGTAAGTGAGGTGTTAAAGTCCCTCACTATTATTGTGTTACTGTCGATTTCCCCTTTTATGGCTGTTAGCATTTGCCTTATATATTGAAGTGCTCCTATGTTGGGTACATAAATATATACAATTGTTATATCTTCTACTTGGATTGATCCTTTAATCCTAATGTAGTGTCCTTCCTGGTGTCTTGTAATAGTCTCTATTTTAAAGCCTATTTTGTCTGATATGAGTATTGCTACCCCAGCTTTCTTTTGATATCCATTTGCATGGAATATCTTTTTCCATCCCCTCACTTTCAGTCAGTATGTGTCCTTAAGTCTGAAGTGGGTCTCTTGTAGATAACATATATACGGGTCTTATTTTTGTATCCATTCAGCCTATCTGTGTGTATTGGTTGGAGCATTTAATCCATTTACATTTAAGGTAATTATCGATATGTATGCTTCTATTACCATTTTCTTAATTGTTCTGGGTTTGTTTTTGTACGTCTTTTTCTTCTCTTGTGTTTCCTCCCTAGAGAAGTTCCTTTAGCATTTGTTGTAAAGCTGGTTTGGTGGTGCTGTTTCTTAGCTTTTGCTTATCTGTAAAGCTTTTGATTTCTCTGTCAAATCTGAGTGAGAGCCTTGCTGGGTAGAGTAATCTTGGTTGTAGGTTTTTCCCTTTCATCACTTTAAATATGTCCTGCCACTCCCTTCTGGCATGCAGAGTTTCTGCTGAAAAATCAGCTGATAACCTTATGGGGTTTCCCTTTTATGTTATTTGTTTGCTTTTCCCTTGCTTCTCTTAATATTTTTTCTTTGTATTTAATTTGTGTTAGTTTGATTAATATGTGTCTCGGCATGTTTCTCCTTGGGTTTATCCTGTATGGGAGTCTCTGTGCTTCCTGGACTTGATTGACTATTTCCTATTCCATGTTAGTGAAGCTTTCAACCATAATCTCTTCAAATATTTTCTCATATCCTTTCCCTTTCTCTTCTTCTTCTGGGACCCCTCTAATTAGAATGTTGGTTCATTTATGTTTTCCCAGAGGTCTCTGAGACTGTTCTTTATTCTGTTCCTCGGCAGTTATTTCCACCATTCTATCTTCTAGCTCACTTATCCGTTCTTCCACCTCAGTTATTCTGCTATTGATTCCTTCTAATGTATTTTTCATTTCAGTTATTTCATTGTTTATCACTGATTATTTGTTCTTTAGTTTTTCTAGCTCCTTGTTAAACATTTCTTGTATCTTCTCGATCCATGCCTCCATTCTGTTTCTGAGATCTTGGACCATCTTTACTATCATTACTCCGAAGTATTTTTCAGATAGATTGTCTATTTCCTTTTCATTTATTTGGTCTTCTGGATTTTTACCTTGCTCTTTCATCTGCAACATATTTCTCTTTTGTCTCATTTTGTCTAACTTACTGTGTTTGTGTTCTCCATTCCACAGGCTGCAGGGTCGTAGTTCCTCTTGCTTCTGTTTTCTGTCCCCTGGTGGGTGAGGTTGGTCCAGGGGCTTGTGTAGGCTTCCTGATGCAGGTCCAGGTGAGAGGATCCCAGGAGCACCACAGGACAGGATGCCAGGAGGCAAGACCACCAGGGAAGTGACAGCAACCCCTGCTGTGGGAGGTCCCAGGCGCAGGACTTCCAGGGGTGGCTCCAGGTTTCCTCAGCCATTAAGATTTTTAATTGATGTAAATTTCGTTTGAACACTAAAAGCAATGTTTTTCATAAAAAGATGTTTAAAAACAGGAGACTATCATATTTTATAAACAACATATACCAGTGTTTAATTGTCACATTAAGAAACTTTTACTATATAATATTAATATTTAATATTGCTTAAATATTGGTAGGAAATGTGAAACTGATGAGCTTGTTTTAGTATTCAAGTGATTCTTCGAGGGCCACAATAATTCATAATTTTCAATAGTTACAGTTACATGATTGATTACAGTTACCTAAAAGATCAAGGAGAATATTGGAATCAATCATCTAAAGTATACTTTTACCTAAATTTTATCTTAAATACTCTTTATATTCCATAGGGAAGTTAATTTTCTCCTATAGCTTCTTTAATTTTAGGTCAAACTAAATCTTTACTAATTTTTGGGATGAGATTCTTTAAAAAGTAAGTGGGCAGTTACCCATCCAATAACCTGGTTGTAACATGTATCTGCCTACATATTTAAATTCTAAATCATTGAATTAATGATTTAGTATGACAATTATAACAATATTATGTTTAATTCTTCTTTCTTTTTGCATTCTTCATGCCTAAAATTGAGGAAAAGCAAGTGGATGGAGAAGAGACCCTTAACTGTGATAATTATTCTTCTTTATATAAATTTCCACAAATCTTGGGCAAATCCACAATACCCTGTGATGCTTCTACTTTCTCTAATCAACCATCTCTTTTAATCTTCAAGAATGATATTTTATATCTTAATTCTTTGCAAAACTCCAGTATTACATTTGATGCATGATTTTACTTTTTATTTCAATGAAAAAATATATCTTAATACTTAAAACAAATCTTAATACTTACCCTTTTCTTTCTAATAAATCTCTACTGATGAATTAAATTTAGTCACTTTAAATGTCAACATAATTTATAACAGTTTATTGAGAGGTAATTCACATACAGTAGTATTTACCAACATAAATTGGATAATTCAGTGGTTTATATTATGTTAAAAAAGTTGTGCAACCATCATCGATCATCCATCAATCAACCATCAATTTTAGAAAACTTTTACCTTCCCAAAAAGAAACTTTATGCCCATTAGTAATCACTCCCCATTATTCCTTAGTCTTCTGAGTTCTAGACAACAACTACTATACTTTCTCTATAGGCATATTTTGTACACAACATATGAATGGAATCATATAATATGTGGCCTTTTGTATCTGGCTTTTATGACTTCTTTCACTTAGCATAATGCTTTCAAGATTTATCCATGTTGTAGCATGTTATTTATTATTATTCCTTTTTATGCCAAATAATATTCCATTATATCAATATACATTTTATTTATCCATTCATCAATTGATAAGAGTTTGTGTTGTTTCCACATTTTGGCTATTATGAATAATGCTGCAAAGAACATCCACGTGCAAGTTTTTGTATGGACGTATGCTATCATTTCTCTTGGATATATATCTGGGAGTGGGATTGTTAGGTAATAGTGTAACTCTGTGTTTAACATTTTGGGGAACTATCAAAGTGTTTTCAAAATAGCTGCATCATTTTACATTCCACCCACCAGAAGTACATGAGTTACTAATTTCTCCACATCCTAGCTAATGCTCATTGCTATCTGTCTTGTTGATCGTAGTCATCCTCGTATGTATGAAGTGGTATCTTGTTTTGGTTTTGATTTGCATTTCCCTGATGGCTGATTATGTTGAGCAGCAGATTTTTATATCTACTCTGATAAATGTATATTTAAATCCTTTATAGCCAATTTTTAATTGGATTGTCTTTGTATTATTGTTATTACGTTTTTTAATATTCTAAATACAAGTCCCTATATGATCTGCAAATATTGTCCCCCAGTCTATGGCTATTCTTTTTACTTTCTTGATGGTATGCTTTGATGCACAAACACTTTCAAGTTTGATTAAGTCAAATTTATCTATTTTATTGTTGTTGCTTGTGGTTTTGTTGTCACATCAAAGGAGACTTTGCCTAACTCCGGACCACAAATATTTACTTCTATGTTATCTTCTAAGTGTTTTATAGTTTTATTCCTTACATTTAGGTTTTCCATCCATTTTGAGTTAATTTTTGTGCATGGTGTGTGGAAGGAACTATTTTCTTTTTTCTCTTTCTCCCCCCGTCCTTTCCTTCCTTCTTCCCTCCCTCCCTCCCTCCCTCCCTCCCTCCCCCCCTCCCTTCCTTCCTTCTTTTGCATGTAAATATCCAATTGTTCTAGCATCATTTTGAATTCTCCTCTCCCATTGTGAATTTTGGGATCAGTTTGTCTATTCTGTTAAAAAAAAAAAAAGCAGCTTAAACTTTGATAGGAACTGAGTTGAATCGGTAGATCAGTTTGGAACGTATTGCTATCTTAACAATGTTAATTTATCCAATCCATGAAATGTCTTTCCATTTATTTATGGAAATTTTAAAAATTTCCTTCAATGATATTTTATACTTTTCTATGTATTAGGTTTACACTTTTTGGATAAATTTATTAGTAATTATTTTTATTGTTTTTAATGTATTATAAATGGAATTGTTTTCTTAATTTTATTATTTTGGATTGTTCATTACTAGTGTATAAAATACAATTGATTTTTTTTCAATATTACTTATATACCCTAAAGGCTTGCTGAATTCATTGATCAATTCCAATAATTGTAATGGGTTCCTTAAGATTCTCTATATGCAAGATCATGCCATTTGTGAGTAGAGATAATTTCACTTCTTTCTCTCCCATTTGAATGCCTTTTATTTCTTTTTCTTGCCTAATTTCCTTTACTAGAACCTGTAGTACAATGTTGAATAGAGGTGGCAAGGACCTTGACTGTTCCTGATCTTAGTGGAAAAGCATTCAGCCTTACACTATTAAGTATGAGGCTAACTGTGGACTTTTTTCTTTTTTAATGTGCCCTTTAGTAGGTTGAAGAAGATCCCTTTTATTTTTAGTGTTGAGTGTTTATATAATGAAAGTATTTTGGATTTTTATCAAATGCTTTGTTTGTATCTATTGTGATGTTCCTGTGTGTTTTTTTATTCTTGTATACTATATTAATTGATTTTACGATGTTCAAGCAACTTGCATTCCTGGGATAAATCCTACTTGGTCATGGTGCATAATATTTGGTATACATTATTTGATTTGATTCAGTTTATTATATTCCATTGAGAATCTTTGCATCTATATCCATAAAGGATATTGTTGTTTAGTTTTTGTTTTCTTCTATTGTGTTTTGGGTTTTTTTTTTGGGTTTAGCATCAGGATAATACTGGTATCTTAAAATGAGTAGGAAAATGCTCCTTCCTCTTCTATTTTTTTAAAAGAATTTATGAAAGATTGGTTAATTATTTTTTAAATGTTTGGTAGAATTCATGATGGAGACATTTGGGACTGGGTTTTACTTTATGGGAAGTTTTAAAATTATTCATTCAACTTTTGCATTTGTTATAATTCTATTAAGATTTTACATGTCTTCCTTCAATGAAATCCTCATCAAAATGCCAATGTCATTTTTCACAGAACTAGAACAAATAATTTTAAAATTTGCATGGAAACACAAATGACCACAAACAGACAAAACAATCTTGAGAAAGAAGAACTGATGTAGAGGAATAAAGTTCCCTGACTTCAGACTATGATTAAATCTGCAGTAATCAAAACAGTATGATACTGGCACAAAAACAGACACATAGATCAATGGAACAGGACAGAGAGCCCAGAAATAAACCCACACACTTATGGTCAGTTAATCTACAACAAAGGATTCAAGAATATACAATGGAAAAAAGACAGTTTCTTCAATAAGTGGTGCTGGGAATACTGGACAGCTACATGTAAAAGAATGAAATTAGAACATTCTCTAATACCATATACGAAAATAAACTCAAGACGGATTAAAGACCTAAATGTAAAAAAAAAAAAAAAAAGACCTAAATGTAAGACCAGATACTGTAAAACTGCTAGAGGAAAACATAGAACACTTTGCATAAATCGCAGCAATATTTTTTTGGATCCATCTCTTAAAGTAAAGGAAATAAAAGCAAAAATGTAAAAAGGACTTAATTAAACATAAAAGCTTTTGTACAGCAAAGGAAACCATCAACAAAACAAAAAGGCGACTTCTTTTCTTTAAAGGGCCATATAGTAAATACTTTAGGTTTTGTGGATCATACAGTGTGCATCATAACTAATCAACTCTGTTATTGTAATGCAAAAACAACCATAGATACCTTGTAAATAAATGAACATAGCTGTCATCCAATAAAACTCTATTTACAAAAACAGGTGCCAGGCTGCAACTGTCCTGAGGGTTGTAGCTTGCCAGCCTCTGCTCTACTTTATCATCAGCTTCATAATGATAAGTATTGACTTGCCTCTGACTCCATCTGTCACTTCCTTCTTACCTCCCAAATCTTTCTACTTTCTCCTCCTGGTATGTTACCAGAAAATTATCCTAAATTCTCAAACTCTTCTTTGCAGTACCTAAAACCTGGCCCTCCTGTATGGCATCATTTCCAGCATCCCTCTCAAATGAAGGTGCCATATTATCCACATCTTCAGGTTTATTCCCCCTGTCCTCTTCAGTCATCAACTTTCAGGAACATGTAAAAACTACTCAATAGAAAGTCTACTAATCTCAAAGTCACTAACCAAAGCTATTGTCTTCTAAACACAACCTCCTGTCTTTCTGTGATTTTTTTCTCCAGTAACTTTAAATGTTGCTATAATCTATAAAAGCTAGACTCCAATTCATTGGGTACATTTCACCCTATCAAGTAGCCCTAATACTTTATTCACATTCTTGCTTATCCAGTTTATAATCTGTAGCTGGGATTACTATATCATGTCCATATATTCACTAAGTTACCTCATTCCTCTGTGTCTCACAAACCCTTATACTACAGAAGAGACTTATTGTTCTTCTTCACTTGCAGTCAAGCAGGGGAGTTTTGCTGGAAACAGTCACACAACAAGCAAGAGGAAAGTCACTCAAAAATCATAATTTAGTGTCTTAATTGAACCTTCAACAGCTTCTGGAAAACATAATACTGTCTGTGTGCAAACAACTCTGCTGTAGTCTTCCAATGTACCAAGTCTTTCTCACATTCTTTAAACCTCAAAGCCTTCACCCCCATTACTTCCCTTACTCCACTTAGGAGAAGTTCTGATCTACTGCCAAATCTCTGTTCACAAATATGCCAAACTACTTTTATTGGATTCACTCTGTTTCTTCTGCCTCTCAATTATCAATATATTAAAGGCTATGCCTCTCATACTAAGACCAAACACTTCTCCAATCTTTTGAATGCCACCTCTTCCAATTATATCTTGTCTATTGAAATAAATAGTATACTCAAGAATCCAACATTTAAAAATTATATATATATATCTTTGTTTTGAATCTCACATTAATCTGTCTCTTCCTTTCTTTTCACATTCAAATCTACAAAAAGATTTGTATATATAACTGCAGTGGCAATTTATTGAATTTATTGTTTGCCTGACTGATATCCATTTTTCCTGCTGTTGATAACAGCATTGGAATTTTCCTCGGAGAATCACTGTTCCTCTACTCTGATTAATATGGTTCATGTGGAGTTGATTTTTTCTTTGACTTCAGAGTTGAACATGTGAACACAGCCTGATGGGTCAAAGCATTGTATACTCTTCACAGTATTTGATTAGAGATGGCTGCCTGTCTCAATCAGAGACTTTCAAAACTAACAGTGGGCATTTCCTCAGGTTAAAAAGAGGCACTTTCTGTTTTCTTACCAGACCTTAAACTTTAGAGAATGTAAGCCTGGACTGCTGATCTGGCTATGAAGAAATCAAGTAATAATAGAGGAGAGCAGAGTCAAAATGAGAAGGATAAGTATCTGATCTCATAATATGAAGGCCTGAATTGTATTAATACTTTACCAGAAGATTTGTCACTGAAATTTTAGTAATATTAAGAAATAGATCACCCTTTTTTATTAGTTTGAATTACATGCTGGTTACTTATATCAGATGTCCTTAAATATAATTATAATTGCTTTGTCATATACTCATTTTACTCATACTACAATATAGCCCTCACTCATTATTTCAACAGAGCAACTCCTGCTTTGCTCATCAGAGGCTGCTACATGACAAAAATCCGGTAGACCTTGTCTGTCTTGTTTCACTTAACCTCTTAACATCATTTGAAAATGGTTAACACTTCCTTCTTCTTGATATAACATGGGATAATTATGGAAATGGACTGTACATGCCTCCTGAGTTTTAAGACTTTCTGAAAGAAGTTCCAACAGAGATCTCAGGGATGTTGACTCTTTAGTTCAACCATTTATGTATGTGTGTGTGTGTATATATATATATATATATATATATATATATATTTCCCCCCACCCAAGGTGCCAGCTGTCTGTTATTACTCAAGCATAAACTGGTTTAGTAATATGAATAACATGTACATTTTTCATTTAGTAGATGAAATTCACAATTTAATTTTGATCAGCTTGTCTACTTGATATTTTTTATGTCAGGGGTATTACAAGTGATATATGAGTAGACATATCTTCATAGAACTTTTGGACAATTTTTATGACTTTAGCATCAATGAGTAGATAGCTTGAGTCTGAGAATGGCTTTTTAAAATCCAGGTTATGTGATGTATTGCTAAATAATTATAGTGAACTCTTTAACTTTAAGTCATCCTTTGTGTGTGTGTGTGTGTGTGTGTGTGTGTGTGTTCTTTCAGAGGAACAGGGGAGGCTCTAAAAAGATATGATAAATGATGAAATTTAGTAAAAGATTCTTAGGAAACTGTTCAGTTCCTGTGAATACATTATATCCAATGAAGAACTTTTAAATATCTCTATAATCAATGTTGAAGATTATAAGTAATCCAAGGGGTGAAAATTAACTTGTTAAGAATTCTGTTGGAAGTAACATCAGCAAAATGGTGGGTTAGGAGGTCCCAGTCCTCATGTTCCAATAAAAACATCAATTTAACAATCATCCATGGATGAATATACCTTTATGAGCCTCCCAAATTCAGATGAGAGGTTATAGCACCCCACTTGAGCACAGAAATGAGAAAAGATGCATTGAAAAGGTTAAGAGAAGTTTCACTTTACCTCATCACCTCTCCCCCAAACCAGCACAGTTCAGCGTTAAGTGAGAGACCCTCGTGGAATTTCCTGTGGAGGAAATAGGGGGCAGAGTGGACACCTGACCTCCCAGCATTTCAGAGCACTACCCCTGAAGTCTGCTTCTAATGCACCTCACCCAGGAAACCAAGGGAATCAGCTGGACTAGGTTGTTAGGGGTAACTAAGAACAAAGAAAGGAGGGAGTTCTCAAAAACAGTGCAGGGATCTCAAAACCTGGCCTGTAGCCCCCAGCTCCTATAATCCAATAGCTGAAAAACAGACTACCCAATTAAAAAATGAGCAAAGTAACTGAAAACACATTTCTCCAAAGAAGACACATATATATATGGCCAGTAAGTATGTGAAAAGGTATGCAATATCACTAATCATCAGAGAATTGCAAATCAAACCCACAATGAGATATCACCTTTTACTTGCTAGGATGGCTAATATTATAAAACAAAACAAAATAATACAGTACAACACAAAACAAAAAAACACCACAAACACACATACACACAAATAAGTATTGATAAGGATGTGGAGAAAGGAAAACTTTGTAGACTACTGGTGGGAATGTAAATTGATACAGCCACTAGAGGAAACTGTATTGACTTTCCTCAAAAAATTATAAATAGAACTACCATATGATCCAGCCATCCCACTTCTGGATGTTTTTCCAAAAGAAATTAAATCAGCATCTCAAAGAGAAACCTGCACTCCCATGTTCATTGCAGCATTTTTCACTATGGCCAAGGCATGGAATCAACCTAAATATCCATTGACGGATGAGTGGATAAAGAAAATGTGGTATATACATACAACAAAATATTATTCAGCCTTCTAAAAGAAAGAAATCTTGCCATTTGTGATCTGGAGGATGTTATGCTAAGTGAAATAAGCCAGACTCAGGAGGACAAATACTACACCATCCACATGTATGAGGAATCTAAAGTAGTCAAGCTCATAGAAGCAGGGAGTAGAATGGTAGTTGCCAGGACATGGGGATGGGAGAAAATGTGGAGGTATTGGCCACATAGTAAAAAGTTTCAATTATGCAAAATGAATAACTTCTAGAGATCTACTATGCAGTATAGTGACTGTTGTTAACAATACTTAACTGTACTTAAAAAATTGCTAAGAAGATAGATTTTATGTTGTGTCCATATCACACACACATGCACACATGCACACACATACACACAAATAACTAAAGAGAGTGGGAGAAGAAATATTTGGAGGTGATGGTTATGTTTATGGCATTGATCGTGGTGATGGTTTCATGGGTATGCTTATATCCAGAATCATCAAGTTGTATATGCTAAATATATACAGCTTTTTGTATATCAATCATACTTCAATAAAGTGGTTAAAAAATCTATTGATACTGGAGATTTCAGTGAATCTTATGTAGTTATAAAGTATTCAGATGCAAGATGTGAATATAATTTTTAAAAGTTTTTGATCCATAAAAAATAATTGACTCAAAATTATGAGACATTTCCACAAATCTTAACTAAAGACACAAGTTCTAAAGTAAGGAATGTAATATTCTGCCAAGAATTCATACTAAAATTTATAAAGCAACAGATTTTGTGAAATCATTTTGCTCTTCATTCTGTGTGATGATGTTGGTGTATTGAATTTATTGTGTGTAAAATGATTCCATATGCTAATTTAAATGTATGAAGGTTCTGCCATGAAGTCTTTATGCATATGTGCATGAATATTTCCTTATGTTATGCTTGGGTGTAGTCCAAGCTCATCTAAGAGTGAAAAATGAATTTTGGGTGAAATTAGAATTGCAACCACAATACTGATCCTATCAGATATGAACATTTTTACATATGCCTTTTGTAAAGTGAGGAAGAAATTTGTAGACTTGAAAAATGTAAGCTCATTCACAAAAAATAAAGGAACACACATTGAGTGTTTGGCACTATGCAGATAATATTTTATGGGAGGGTGCAACCATAAGTTGGCATTTGAATATTAATGTTTCTAAATTTTTCAACAGCTTTGTAGTTTGAAATATATAGTTTGATGTGACACCAAATCACAAGATGTAAGAAATACGTTACAGCTATGTGATAAAGAGGAGGCAAAATTGGATGGTTGAAATTATGAAGAACACTTTATGAAGCTCTTGTATGAGAGTAACACTAGTAGGTTCTCAGTGATGTAAAGCTTAAATTAAAAATGTAAACCATAAATTACTTTACTACCAGGCTGCTGTGTTGTTTCAGCATTTCATACTGTTTCATATTCATGCCAGATTATTTTTTCATATTAAACAATGTCTTACCTTTGACTTATACTTATCAAAAATTAGATTTAAGAATAATCTTCATTTATATAATTTAAGCTTACCAATTACCTTATTATCTACTGTAACAATATATCCAAGCAGGAAAATATTATGGTTTGTGGAGTAGATCCAATTGAATATATCAGTAATTTGACATATTTTATTCATAAAATATAACTTTAAAAATATGTGGTAATTTCATTAAAGAATAAAAATATAATCATACTGGACAAATACATTCTACAGAAAAATCATTAATGTGGTTTTAGAAAATTATATCATGAACCTTATTATAGTCATTAAATTGTACCAAAAATAATTTTTCTGTGCATGACATAATTTAAAGTTTACCTAATAAGTATGTTATTTAAAAACATCTTAATATATCAATATAAACATAAGATGCTTCTATTTCTTACAATACATTTTATGTTAAAATAGTTTAATTTTACCAGTATAATAAAGCAAATGTGTTAGTCTTCAAATAAAAGTTTTTAAAACTGTATTTAATGTAAGTATATTTATTAATAGTTTTACCATTGCAGTGTCTCAGTTTTGGCCTTAACATATGATTATTTATTCTGTACTTTCCTTTTTGGTCACTAAAATTAACTAATTAACTAAATTTGGTGGAGACTGACCATGTTTTATAGACTCCTTTACAAAATCTTTGAAATGGCATGAATTATAAATAGAAACTTATAAAACTGTAACTGCATAAAATAACTAATTATCTTACTTTACTAGAAATTCTCAGAAATATCTAAAAGATAGAAAAGAACAAAGATTGGCATGAAGCATGATATCACATCCAGTATGTTTAGAGACATATGCTAGAAATCATGCTTTAAGTTTGCTGTTTTCCAAAGTGGTGGATATCAGTAGGAGGAACAGACACAATGTCAGCTAAGAAGTTTGATAATGGGTACTCACGACTGACACTGTACTCTCAACAGTTTTGCAGTACTTCAGAAAATTAAACATATATTTAATATATGACCTTTCAATTGTATTACTAGGCAGTTGACCAAAATGAAAGAGAACAGGTCTGCACACACACTTAGGCAGAAATGTTCATAGAAATTTCACTATTAATAGTTCAAAACTGAAAACAAGCTAAAATGTCTGAATAAACAAATTGTTTTATGTCTCTACAATGAATATTGATCTATCAAAAAAAGGAAAGAAATACTGTTGTAACCAACATGAAAGAGCCTAGGACATACTATGGTGAGAGAAAGAAATGACGCTTTAAGAAATATATACTGGGTGCTTCCATTTATTTGAAATTCTAGTAATGAAAAATTAATCTATAGATAGAAAAAAAGATTATTGGTTGACTAAATTAGGGGTGGAATGAGAAAAATTAAGAAGTAGCACAACAGAATTTTTTAGGGTGAGAGTAATATTCTGTATCTTGTTTGTATTGGCACTTAGGTGTATATCTTTATTAAAAATTCATTAAATTGTACAATTAAAATAAGAAAAAACATAATTGGATAGCTACAGAACAAAATCAAAAAAGTTTAAAAATAGACTTGTGACAAAACAGAACAGTAAATACCAGGTCACAGATGAATGACTAGAACATAACATGGGAAAATAATATTTTTACTTTGAAGAAATCTTGCAGACATCACCTTAATCAAGTGTTCAGGTTATGATCGCCAATAATGTGTCCTATTGATATTTCATATCCTTTGATATTATGATAAGAAAGTCACTTCATCTCTGTGATATTCTGCCCCCAAATCTATAATCCCAGAGTAATCATGAGAAAACATCAGACATAGGATATTTTACAAAATACCTGGCCAGCACTCTTCATAAATACTGAGGTTGTGATTAATAAGAAAAGACCAAGAAACTGTAACAAACTGAAGTAAAGAGACATGACAACTAAATGTAACATTCTGGGTTAGATTCAGGATCAGAAAAAGGATTAGTGGAAACACTGGTGAACAAAGTCTAAGGCTTATTTTACAGTATTGTGCCAATGTTAATTTCATAAAGTTTATAAGTTCACCATGGTTACATAAATGTTAACATTACAGGAAGGTGACTAAAGGGTATATGGAAACTCTCTATACTATTTTTGAAACTCTTTTTGTAAATCTAAAATTATTTCATAGAGAAAAGTTTACAACAATCATGTGATTCACCTTCATGAGAAAGAGAATGATTTGCAACTCTGTTCTTCACAAACATCCTATTTTACTTTCCTGCTTTTTTTTCTCCATGGTATAGAAGGGTCATCTAGACAACATGCCATCTTGATTTTCTTACTTATTTTGTGTGTTGTCTGTCTTGCTTCTTCTAAAAGTAGGCTCCATGACTATAGGGATTTTGTCAGTTCACTTGACTGTGATACCCACTATACCCAGAATTTAGTAAATGTTTGTCTAGTTGAATTATTCAAATTAAGCGTTCTATAGTTTAGAAATATATATTGTGTATAACTATTTCAATCATTATTTTGAGGTTCAAAAAAGATACATATGTTGCAAAGTCCTGGTCAGATTTCTACAACACGCTCCACAATGCACAGGATACATCTATTTGCAATTTCCCAGGCAAAATAAATAAAAATTTTCTCTATTTTTATTGTGTTTTATATTGGATATTAGCCATTTCTGGCCAAATAATAGGCTATCACTAATCATGGTTCCCATTATAGGCAGTTTCTACCCGTTTCAAAGAAATAGTTAACCATGTTGTTCTTGGTTTAAATGATTATAATAATTACATAATAAAATGTCATATCATGGTGAATAATGAGGGTAATGGATAACCCTAGATTATGTATCATTTAGAGTAAAACTAGCATCATTATTACGAAAATGTAATTCCTTTAAAATTAAAATTTAAAATGTTATATGAACTGTGTTTTTTGCTAAGACTTTGATACATATTTATTTCTGGATATGGCAGCCAAATATAATGTACTTTTTTTGTTAAAGCTTATGACATTTTGTTGTCTACACAAATCTTTGACTTTTCACCCATACTTCCTTAAAATTAATTATGTTTTTTCTTGTTTTGGAGCATTTGATAGATTAAGTAGCTGTGATTTATGTATGGATACTGAATGTTAAAGTTTATAAAATTGTCTCATCTATAAATTTAGTGCTAAATCAAATTAGCAAGGAGTGACAGAAATCAAATGAGAAATAAAACTCTAGCATAAAATAAGTATTTTTAAATTGATTGCAGTGTTGGAAAATATTACATAATTTTCTCAACAATTATTTCACATCCAAAATAGCAAGGGACCTACTTAACACCCAATAAGGAAGAATTAAAATATTGCAAGTGGTTTTAAAATTTTTTGAGTATGCTATTTATAAATATAATTTTATTTTGAAATAATTTTAAGCTTACAGAGACATTGCAAAAGATTAGAAGGATGTATTCATTTAATCCTCAGCCAGTGCCCCTAATATTAATATCAATTGTGCAATACAAAAACTAAAAACTAAGAAATTAATACCAGTACAGTACTACTATCTAAACTATGTATGTTATTAGGATTTCACCAGTTTTTCCACTAATGTCATTTTTCTGATATTGGATTGCAAGATCTGGATTGCAAGGGCCAATTCAGGGTTCCACTCTGTTTTAGTTGTCATATCTTCTTAATCTCCAATCTGTAATAGTTCCTCTTTTATGACATTGACACTTTTCAAAAGTATTTGTCAAGTATTGTGTACTTGACATTGTCCCTCAATATCTGATGTTTTCTCATGATTAAATTGAAGTTATATTTTTTGGAAGTAATACCACATAGATGATGTGTCCTTTTAAATACGTCATATCACAGAAAATATTATTTCAATATCTCTTCATTTTGGTGACAAACTTTGATCACTTACTTTAGATAGTATCTGCTGTTTTTCTTCACTTCTACCATTTTTCAATTTTATAATCAATACACATTTAGGGGGAGATATCTTGAGACCTGTGAGAAACACATTTACCAGAAAATGATGTTTACGTACAGTTCTTTTGGTATTTGCCACAGTTATTTAGGTGAACTCTTTTCCTCTCCATCTCCTCAAGCACTATTATGTAATTCATTTGTAACACAGGTAAATTTATTTACCCATCTACATTCCATTTTGAATTCCCTGCACATCATTATTGAACTTTCCAAATTTATATACACTTACAGTTCACTCTGTGTTGTGTAGTTCTGTAGGTTGTGACAAATACAAATAGTCATTTACCTACCACCACAATAGCATACAGCTTAGATTTGTCAACCAGAAATTTCCCTCAAGCTGCCCGTTTCAGTCGGTCTCATCTGTACCTCCAATCCCTGGTAATCACTGATTTCTTTTCCATTTCTGTATTTTTGTCTTTTCTAGAATATCATATAAATCTAATCATATAATAAATAGTTTTACGGGTTTAACCTCTTTCCTTTAACAAAATGCATTTAATGTCCTGGATGTGTGAATTAATAGTTTGTTTCTCTTTCTTGCTGAATGTTATTATTCCATTGCTTGGAGGTACTACAGTTGACATCTAGATTGTTGTCAGATTTTGGTGATTGTGAACAAAGCTACCATAAATATTCATGGACTTTTTTTGTGTGAACATCGGTGCTCATTTCACTTGGGTTAATACCTTGGAGAGGGATTTTAGGGTTGCATGGTAGATGTATATCTAAGGAATAGTTTTGAGAATTGTGACATTTTGCATTCTCACCAGCAATGAATGAGTTGCAGCTGCTTTAAATGCTTAATAGTATTGATAGTGTCAGGTTTGATGATTTTAGTCATTCTGTTAAGTGCAATATATACTGGTATTTCTTTACCAGTGTAATTTGCATTTCCTTAATACTGAAAGGTGTTTTGCACCATTTCATGTGCTTATTTGCCATTCATGTATCTTCATCATTAATTTGCTAGCTCAGACCTGCTGCTCATCTTTAATTTGATTGATTGCTTTCTTATTGGTGTGTTTTATTTTTTCTCTATGTATTAATTCCTTTATCAGATATATGCTTTGGAAATATTTACTCTTAATCTGTACCTTACTTTTGTCAGCATTCTCTTAACATCTTTCACAGAATAAAACTTGAATTTTCACGGTCTTTTTTTTTTAAGTATTTTGTTTTTGATGTCAGATCATAAACTCTTTGCAAACTCAAGATCAACAAGAGTTTCACCTAAATTTTAGAAATTTTGTAGTTGAAAATTTGGTATTTATGTCTAGGCAATGATCCATTTAATGATAATTTGTGTAAAAGGTGTGAGGAATGTATATAGGTTTATTTCCATTACATCTTACAGAAAACCCAAAGTTTTTGGCCAATCCAATATATAGAAGTCAAAATGTTCCAGTAAAATTCTTGTGAAAATACTATGTTTGTTATTTTCACCTTCATCAGAAATCACTTAAATACATTTGCATGGGTCTATTTATGAAGTCTCTACTCTGTCCCATTGATCTGTTTGTGTATCCTTTCAACAATACTCTCTTGAATACCATCTTTTATTTTTTGTAACTTGTGATATAGTTAGGATGGGTCCTACACATTTATGCTTCCTTTTTTTTCAAACTGTTTTAGCTATTATATTTCTGTAATCTTTGTATATAAATTTTAAAATCAGTTGGTCAATAGCTACAAAACCTTATTTTAACTCAGAATGCATTGACGGCTATAGATCTAACTGAGGAGGATTTATATCCTAACAATATTGAGTATTCCGATCCATAAGCATTATAAATCTTTTAGTTTATTTAGGTGCTATCTGATTTCTTTAATCGACGTTTTCAGGTTTCATTATCCATATCCTGCATATACTTGTTAGATTTATATCTAAGTATTTCATTTTTTGATGCTAATATAAATGGTATTTTATTTCAAATTTCAGTTGTTTGTTGTTATTATATGGAAATGCAGTTAATTGTATATTGATGCTTTATTCTGCAACCATTCTAAAATCACATTGATTTTTCTGTGAATTTAATTTCTTTCTTCTGCTAGTTTTTTTTCTTTGCAAACTTTTCTTTTTTAATTAATTAATTAAATTTTGGCCACATTGGGTCTTCGTTGCTGCATGTGGGCTTTCTCTAGTTGCAGTGAGCGGGGTCTACTCTTCGTTGTGGTGTGCAGGCTTCTCATTGTGGTGGCTACTCTTGTTGCAGAGCACGGGCTCTAGGTGCGTGGGCTTCAGTAGTTGCAGCACGTGAGCTCAGTAGTTGTGGCTCCCGGGCTTTAGAGCACAGGCTTAGTAGTTGTGGCTCACGGGTTTAGTTGCTGTGCGGCATGTGGCATCTTCCCAGACCAGGGCTCAAGCCCGTGTTCCCTGCATTGGCAGGTGGATTCTTAACCACTGCCCCACCAGGGAAGTCCCTCTTCTGCTAGTTTTGTGTTTAATTTCATCTTCTTTTTCTCGATTCTTTAGGTAAAATTTTATATTTATTTGAGGTCTTCCTTTTTTTAAATAATATAAGCATTTTCTGCTCACATTTTCCTTTAATCACAGCTTTATTTCATCACTCATATTTCAATATGATATACTTTTATTTTCCTTTAGTCCAAAGTATTTGTATCTTCCTATTACACTTTCTTTTTGACCAATTAATTAATTAGAAGTGGGTTGTTTTATTTCCAGATGCCTGGAAATTGTCTAGATATCTTTCTGTTATTGATTCAGAGTTTAAATTATTTATGGTCTGAGACCATCATTGTATGGCTTCTTTTCTTTTAAATGTGTTGAGGATTGTTTTAGGACCCAGAATCTGATCTATCTTAGTGAAAGGTTCATGTTCACTTGGGATGAATGTGCACTCTGCTGAAGATTGGTTGTGTGCCAATTAGGTAAATTTGGTGGATAGTATTGTTCAGGTCTCCTGTATCTGTGTATGCTTGCCTGCCTACTTGTTTCATTCATCACTAAAAGAGTCTGGATAACTCTAGATTTATTTATTTTCCTCTAAATTCTGTCAATTTTTTTTTTACCTTGTATACTGAAGCACTGTTTTTAAGTATGTACACATAATTCTCTAGCTTTATTTTGAATAGTATTTGAATGGTATGACTTTTTCTCATCTTTTTACTTTATACATGACTGTTTCTCTAAGTTTAAAGTAGGTTATCAGTAGGTAGCAGCTAATTAGGTATTTTTTTTAACCCAATCAATCTCTTTTACTTGGTTTGCTTACGTAATTCAAATTTACTGTGATAATTGATATGATTGGAATAAATCCCTCCAATTTGCTATATATTTCCACTTTTTCTGATTTCTCTTAGCTTAAGTGAGTCTTTTATATGACTGTATTTTATCTCCTGTATTAAATATTTGTACACTTTTATTAAATTTTAAAGCAAGCATAAAATACTTATAATATGCTGTAAAGATAAAATATATTGCAATTAATTTTGCTTTAGATAGCTTATTGTCTTATAGCACAAACTAATTAAAATATTTTATCTTCTTTACTTCATTTTCAGTGCTCTTCATTTCTTTGTGTAGAAATAGCTTTCTGTCATGTATTCTATTACTTCTGACTGAAAACTTCCTTTGCCATTACTTGTAGTCTACTGACAATAAACTATCACACTTTTGTTTTCCTTTTTCTATTTAGATTATGAACAATATTGCATTTAATCTAGATGTCAAATTTCAGAAGAACTGAGTCTCATAAAAATGAGCATATCATCTATTATTATACTGTATCCATCCACTTAACATAGTTATTTGTTTTTCTCAATAATGTTTTGTAGTTTTCAACATAGATGTATTGAAAATTTTAATGAGATATTTTATGTTTCACTGATGCTATGTTAAATAGCATATGTTATCATTTTATATTTTCTATTCAATTATTGGTAGAATATAAAAACTCCATTTGTTTTTAAATTTTGTATTTGAATTCAGCGACCTTGATTATTATTCAATCCTGATGTTTATCTGCCTTTTTTTTTCTGTAAAGATCTTGTAGTGGCAAGATCCATTTGTCCTTTCCAACATTTGCAACTTTTATCTTTTCTCTGTCACTGAACCAGTATTGTCAAGTGTTCATCATCTCTTTTTTTGGGGGGTGGGGGGTTCAAAATCCAAATTTTGGCTTTGTTGAATTTCTTTACTTTAAATTCATTTTATATGATTAATTTCATATCTTTATTATCTTATTCCTTCATATTTTTCATTATTTTGCTGTTGCTTATTATTGATACGGATGTATACTTAATTCATTTTCAACTTTCTTTTCTGTAGTATATGCCTTTACATCTATAAATTTCTCTCTAAAATATGCATAACCACATCATCAAACTTTTATATGTTATATATTCATTATTGTTTAGTTCAAAATCTTTTCTAATTTCAAGTTATATCCTTTCCTTGACTAATGGGATGTTTGGGAATAGAATGCATAATTTTCAAACATATAGGGATTTTTCCAATTATCTTTGTGTCATTTTTATTTCCAGATTTGCTAAAGAGATCATAATCTGTTCTGAATAATTAAAAGTTTTTGAAACATATTGAATTTTTATATCTTAGAATATGGTCAGTATTTGTTGATGTTCCACGTACACATGTAAAGTATACATATTCTGTCATTGATGCGTGTTCTATTTATTATTTTATTTTATTTTTCAACTACTTAATGGAATCCTATTCAAGGAAAAAATGACTTGCTATATTAGATTGAGAGTGTTGTAGCTCTGGATGTAGTGGCCTAAAGATACTATCAATATGGTAGTAATTGATAATTTGTGACCACCAGATTGAATAATGAATGATTCCCCTAAAGGCTGGCACTGTATTGTATACCTTGTATAAAGTAACCAACTTTGTATAAAGTCCAGCACACAGTAGAAATTTGATTAGTAGCTGTTAAGTTGAACTGAAATAACCATCTTCTGAAACTTAGCCTTTTATCACCAACTAACTTTGAAGCAAATACTTGGTATCGGGCACTATTTTAGATGTAGTGAAATACATTTGTAGTAGGCTATAAATGTAGAAAACATAGTCCTATCCTCAAAAGTTCACAGCCTAGTAGCGGGGAAAAACAAATGTGTAGTAAAAATTGGATTTGGCAAGTGATATACAGAGTTCTCAGCACTGACTTTACATTAGAATCACTAAGTTAAAAAAGAAATCTCATGTCCAAGCTCTGCCCCAAACCATTTGAATCTGAATGTTTTGGAGTGGTTTGAGGCCATCAGTATTTTGACATGTTCTACCAAGTAATCCTAATCAGTAGGAAATTGAGAAATACTGTGCTGAGGCAAGCAAGTTGATTAAAAAAGGTGTTCATAATAAAACCTAGTAGTTAACAGTCTTTAGAATACTACTCGCTTTAAAGTCTGCTATGGATGTACTAATATAATTATACAAATATTATTATTTTTAATGCTTGCAATGATGTGCCATTTTTTTTGAGCTTCTGCTTTTCTATTATTTTGCCTTACAGTTTACTAATTTGGTCTTATATGTCTAAAGTGCTGTTATACCCATACATTAAGTTTTTTATTTCAGACACTATATCTTTGTACCAGAATGTCCATTTGATTATTTTTGTAGTATCCAAAGATTAGTTAAAATTCTCAATTTTTTAATATATTTTATTGTTTATTTTCTATTTTTATAGTTTCCTAATGTGTCTCAATATTTTATAACTTCCTTAAATATGTATATGAATTATTTTAACTATCGCATAACCCTAATATCTGAATATCCCATGATCTTGTTCTTTCTTTCCCTTTCTCTCTTTCTCTCCCTTCCTTCCTTCCTTCCTTTCTTTCTTTCTGTTTTTGTTTTCTCTTGCTTTTATTCAAACCATCTCTGTATCTCTAGTTGTAATTGTTTAAGTAACAGACAGCATATATGAAAAAGTATAGAGAAACTTTATATCTCTCTGAATGACATTTTTCTTCTTGCAGTGAAGTCTTGCTACTCTTTCTGACCAGATATTAGGGTCATGATAGGTCATCCTGACTGAATAAGCAGAGAGTGAGATGACTTGAAGCTAGTATTCAATTTCATGAATGTTGGGTTCATTTGTTGTTCACCCTCACCCCTTGTATCAAACATAAATTCTGAGTGTTAGCTATGTCTCCTCTTTCTTGGCAGCACTTAAATCTCAGTTGATAATATTTTGGCTATTATAAGAGCCTGCTGAAGACTCTCCTCAGCTTCTTAGCATCTCTGCCACAGCTATAAATTAGGAAAGTGCTTCAAGGGTCAGTGTGGGTCCATGTCAATGAGCTTGTCATTCCCTTTCTCTCATTAATTGGTCCTACAAATCCTTGTCTTCTTGGTAGCAGCCTAGTGGCACAAAAGCATCTAATTTGCTATTACAGAAACTAGAAATTCTTATACTTTTTATATTATCAATATTTTTAAAATTATATTCCCTGTAAGTGAAATAAAAGTCACCTTTTTTTCTAAGTTCGATTCTAAAGATGAAAAAATATGAACACTTACAACATAAATATTATGTTACATATTATTTGTACTGTAGTATGGTTTGTATAGTTGGGCATTCTACCCTACAACACTAAGTTGATGTCTCTTGGAGTATATAATTTTTTTTAAGTTTTAAAATTTTATACCTTTAAGGAATGTAATCTTTTAATTATACCCTTAATTAACTAATATATTCATTTATGTACATATATATGCATATGTATGTATGTATTCTTACCTTGGTGTCTTTATTTCTCTACCAGGGAAGAATTAGGATTGAAAAACAGATTACTTTTTAAATTTGTTGTTTTCACTTATATCTATCCTTTTCACTTTATTTCCTCTTACTAGCTTCTTTTCCCCTTCCCATGCCATTTTCCCTTCTATCTTCTTTTTTTTTTGCGGTACGCGGGCCTCTCACTGTTGTGGCCTCTCCCGTTGCGGAGCACAGGCTCCGGACGCGCAGGCCCAGCTGCCATGGCTCACGGGCCCAGCCGCTCCGCAGCATGTGGGATCTTCCTGGACCGGGGCACGAACCTGTGTCCCCTGCATCAGCAGGCGGACTCTCAACCACTGCACCACCAGGGAAGCCCTCCCTTCTATCTTTTAATCTTTACCTTCTTCTTCTCTTTGGCTTTATTTGTTTTGTTGTAACTAGTAATTAATTTTTGTGAATAGGGAAACATTTTTTAACATTGTAAAATAAAATCTAAGCAATGTCTATATATGCCTTAGAATTTGCTTAGATAAGTGTGTACTAGCGATCACAAAAAAACATTATTTCTCTTACTGATTTTCAATCATCACTTGCCACTCTATTTTTAATTTATATGTAGTGTCAAATATTCCTTCAAGATAGATCATATTTTGATTATATTTATCTTTGACTCAAAAACAGTCTGAAATTTCATTTCTTTGAATCTGTTATTGGGACTTTAAAAGGAGAGATTGTAAGAATAATCTTTAACTTTCCTTTAAGTTCTAAAATTAGGGTTGTCTCTTGAATTAACTATATATGTAAATTTCTTAAAATACACTTGCTATTATTCTTTCCATATGCTATAAGCAAGACTATCTCTGTCACTTGCTTCTTAGCTGTATAGAGAAAAATCCATGCCAGAGTAATTGTAAAATTGACTAGATATGTGTATATGTGTGTGCATATATCAACTAAAGACATAGCTAATCTATTAAACAAAAATATTAAAGCCAATTATTTCTTTATCTTAATATTTTCTTTTACTATACTGCAATGTTCAGGAAACAACAACATATATTTAGAATTTTGTAAGCATACATAACCCTGAGCACACTCATGCTTGGGATACTTCCATAGCTAAAACTCAATGAAAAAAAGACAGGAAGGTAACATGTTGAAGGAGTTTCAGTAGTCTGGTCACTAAAGTGTGCCTTTCTACAATAAGATAAATTATATTAATTTTAATCCAAATACGGGAAAGTAGAGATGCCTGAACTAATTGCTAGAAAGACATGAGAAAGCAGCAATGTTGTATATAGCTAAGTAGGCTAGTGTTGGAGAATTGGTGTGTCTTTGCAATAGTACCTGCCATGAATATTACCTGAAGTCATTTAATTTGATGTATAAGGGTTTTTTTTTTAAGTATTTTATTTCCCATTGAGATTTATTTTTGAGATATTACTTAACTCGATTTATATATTAGGTACTAGATTTAACTTCTAAATTGCTATTGCTCTTTTCGAATATAAAATACACAGTAAATAAAATACACCCTTGATTCTTCTAAATATATTTAAACAATGTGTCAGACTCTGAGAGCAATTTCAACATTGGGGCCTAAATAATCCAGAGAAGACTTACGGTAAGTAAACTAATTTCCATGAGGATGTTTGATTAATATATTCACTTATATGCATGAGTTTTAATATATTTGTTAAACATTAATTGCATTTCTTAGATAATATATATAATTACTGGAGATTTCTTGAATATGCTTATACAGGTTTTAATTGCAAATGGCTTCAATAAAAAAGGCAATAAATCTATCAATAAAGATAAATTTCTAAATTTGAAGCATATTTTCTCCCACTGAACTCCAAGTTAACCAAGCTTATGTAGTTGTGCAGAAAACCCATAATACCAAACTTTTTGTGTTCCTACTGTCAGAATTTTGTAGAAAAAAATCTCAGAAGTGTAATAAGCAATCTTATATCTTAGTTAAATCACCCAGATGTTTTCTCTTATAATTTTTCCCCAGGTAGTAGGAAGAACAGGTGGTTGGTTGTATGCTGGCACAAAGAGAAAGGAAAGGATGAATTTTTTAAAAATTCTGTAAACTGTCCCCAGTCATTTTTCCAAGAGTCACAACTCTTCCAACAAGAACACGTTTCTTTCTAAGCTGTTCAATTCCACCAAATTCTATTTTAGTCTATTTCATATCTGGGCCTTTGCCACAAACACAAACTGTTCTTGGTCAATGTGTTAAAACAATGATCCAGAAACAGTCTGTTTGTGTCAGTTTCGACTCGAAATATATTCTGTATTTCTTGTTAAACTGCCAACCCTGTGGTTTAAACTCACTGCTCAAAACTTGAAAAATGCAAGTTCTTTTTATAATATAGAATTTTTTAAATTTTTAAATATTTTTATTGACTTCTTTTTGCACCATTAAAAATCTGTTCATACCTAAAAGAAATTTATCTAAAAAGAGAATAAAATCTCACTTCTAAACACATATGTCATTTAAAATTATAAATAGCAAACATCATTGAAAATTTCCAAACTGTTCTAGCTAAATATGCTAAAAATATTGTGCTTGAGATACATGAGCAAGTACATTTATCAGAAGTAAATGTTTTAGTGTAGAGTTATTTTGCATTATTGCTTAAGAAAATTTTGGAAAACAATATTTACTGCAAATATTTATTGCATATTATTTTTTCCCTAAATTTCCTAATTGGCTGTCACATGAGAAGACAATTACTATTGATTTTTGTAGGTTGAGCTTGTGTCCAGCATATGTGCTACATTATGTAATTAGTTTATTTGTTCATTCACTTGCTTCTCTAAGTAGGTAATTATGTCACCTATAAATAATGACAGTATTTTCTCCCTTTTTATCTTCATGACACTAATTCATTTTTCTTGCTGTACATTGTTATATGTAGACTATATCATTGTCCAGGATCAATAATTATCTATGTCCATTATTCTTGCAGTATAAAAAGACTTGCTCTCACCCTGTGTACTACATCTAGAGGTATCTTCAGTGTTCTGAGTCTGTGTATACCAGATAATATTTTATTATGCTCTTGTATTGGAGATGAATATAATATTCTGGTTTCAGTTGTTTCCAAACAACACGTAGCACAGGACTCTGATTCCATAAAAAAAAAAAAACAACAAAACAAGGTGCCCCAATAGTTATACTGCTGTCTGCCTGGAAGCACTTTATGGACTGCAGCACAGTCAGAGGGAACCAATCGGAGCACTGAGCTTTGGAGACAGTATGAATATTGGAAAGACTGAGGCAGCTGAAATTCATGGGGCAGAGTAATAGAAAGAGCAGGGCATGAAAAGACAGAGCTCTGCAAATCCGCTAATGTAGTCCCTTGCCTCTGCTGGGACTAGACATTAAATTGAAACTTCTTGAGACCAGCAAAGATATACAGAGGAGCTATAATCTAAACAATTCTAAGATGTTATGCAAGTTTCAGAGACATTCAAATGTCAATGTGCAAGAATAAACATACTCCTTGACATTTAGGAATGACCTCTAGAAGTATCAATATAGTAGTAGAAGCACTAAACTGGTCCTAACATAAAGAGTAAAATATTGATCTGTACCCACAAATATAAAAATGTCATAAATGTATCAAGCTAATCTTTAATAGCTTAATTGCCTGCCTAAGTATATTTCAGAACTTCTAAAAGTAAGACAACATAATCAGAAACTCAAAATTTGGCACTGTCTATATGCAGTAAGATTACTAGATATATACTAAAATCAGGACAATGCAATCCTAAGAGAAATATTAGTCAATAGAAACACATCTTGAAAAGATAGTGATGTTCAAATCAACAATCAACATATGTTCAAGTATTTAAAGAAAAAATACATGAAGAGTTAGGAGAGTAGTGTAAGACTTTTTAAAGGAAATTTAAAGATAGAAAACACAGTAAATTATATTTTAAAAATTACTAAGTGGGCTAAGCAATATATTGGACACGGGAAATAAAAGAAAATATGAAGACACAACCATGTAAACATGAGCTTTCCAATATGATAGACTCAGTTCACCAAACAACATTTCAAGTACTCAATAACCACACATGGTTTTGAGATGCTGCTTTAGATACTGCATATTGTAAAACATTTCTATCATTTCAGAGTCCGACTGGAAAATGCTGATCTGTGTTAAAGCACACAGAGAGAATGTCCAAAATAAGGAAATGCATAAATAATATCAGTCTCAGTGTCCCATAGGACAATATTAAGTAGTCTAACATACATGTAATCAGATCCCCAAAGGATGGTGATGAGCAGAAAAATATTTAAGATAGAATAGCCCTAAATACTCTAAATGTGATGAATATTGTAAACCACAGGTCTAAACTAGCAGCAAAATTCAAGCACGATAAACAGGACAGACATCTACCGCAAGGGACATCATAACCTAAATCAGTGAAAATTAATGTAGGAGAAAATTATAAAAGCATTCAAACCTGAGAGAGAGAGGTTCATCGCCTACCAAAGAGAATTAAAAAAAAAGAAAAATCAGTCTTCTCATCAAAAACAATGTTAGGCAGAACACAATAGAATGATATATTTAACAATTTCTTTAACAAGCTGATAAAAATGGGTTTGGGGGGGAACCCTGACAAATTAAAATTCTATACTGAAAAATCTTGCAGTAATAAAGCAAAAACAAACAAATAAAATCAGACAAACAACAATGGAGGGGATTTTTCACCAGCAGACAAAAAGAAAGACTTATACAATTCCCCTGAGAGCTGGCAATAGTCAGTAGGACACTAGCAGCAAATGAAGTTTAACTCACATTTCTGTCTGGCCATATTTTTGGAGCCCTCAACCTTAAGGTTGCCAAGCAAAGTTCTCAGGGCACAAAATGAGACAAAGAAGAAGGCAATGGCTGTCCCTGAGAGAGAAAAGTTTAATGATCAATGGGTACCCAAAAGCAAATTCTCAAGTCACAATTCAAAGATCTAATTCATATTTTTTTTCTTTTTTTTTTTCTTTCTGCCAATCTTATTTTGGAAAGAAAGGGACAAAGTGATAGTTTAACTTCCTCTCTTAACCAAACACCATAGAAAGAAATCTGGGAGAGCTTCCTTTAGTAAGAATTTGTACCCTTTGCTGACTTCTGCCAGTCTTCCCAGGATTCTATCTGTAGGCTCTGGAGTGGGATGTCCCAGTGGGTCTCATCCTAGTCACCAGAAACTGTCGAGGAGGAAAAATAATTTTCTCTCTACCTTTTATGGTGAGTTCTTGGCTTAGACCTCTTTTTCTTTAGGGCACATTGTAAATGGATGTTTATTTAAGTTATTAATTCTCCACTGTGGCTACTGTAATTCAAGATTTTCTTTGGTAAGGTTAACCTGCTTGTTCAGCCTTAAAATTATTCACCTGAGGTCTCACATTGGACCCAGTCCAGCTTAAGGCGGACCCAGTCCAACTCTGGACCCAGTCTTGTTTCCAAGTGACACCCAGTCTGACTCCAGTGATTTCCAGACTCAGTCTGGGAGGGAAAAAAAAGGTCAAATTTATAATGCAAAAACTGTGGAGCTAGGGATCAAGAGAGACTGACCCCTCCACCTTAAGAGTCAGGGAGAAAGCAGCGAACTCAAGGGGCTCGGCTCAAACCTACACTTGTTGCTCATTGTTCCTCCCAGGATGTCAGGGGTCTCCTTCTGTTTTCCTCTTCTAACTCCAGAACTGTTAAATGATTAGCTGAGGCATATTAAAAATTTTAAGAGTTTATCTGAACAAAAATCGATTCAAATCCAGCAGCATCCAACGAAGCAGATAGAAAGGAGCTCTGAGGAGCTATACAAAATGGTTTTTATAGACAGAGGGAGCAAGAAAAAGGAAGTTATACCAAGCAAAGAAGTGTTGGTTATTTCAGGGTTACTTTTCATTTCTGGGGGAGACAAAACTGTAACTAAATTAAGTATCGGTTTGGTGATGTGGGGTTTAGCATAAGCAACTCCATTTTGAACATGTCTTGTTTTTTACCGCTATTAACATTAATAAATAATCATAGGTTCAGATAAAATGCTAATTACCATTTTTAGATTATTCAATTACCAGTAAGGACTTGCAAAGCATGATAATGACAACATTTCATTTTCATCTCCAAAAATATCATCCTATTTTTAAAAGTCTGCAATTTAAAAATGGATATAAAGCTATACAATTATGGTAGTGCAAATGTAAAATATAATTTTAATATGTATGGTTGTGATTAACCTAAGCAAGTATTTTAAGTATTTCAGAAAAACATATTTTCACTTTTTCTTCATCAAGGGCAGAAGGATGCATTAATATTTCTCACTACATGCCAAATTTTCATCAATATACCACTTCCTCCTTAAAAAAATATATATTTCCTTTATTCTATTTCCTGGTCCCACCCTGCACATCCCCCATTATCCTAGGCAGTGATTCTAATGTATTTGATAGCTATACTTTTGAGGGTATATGTTTTGTACAACATGTGTGGTTATTCTCTCTATATATCTTTTTTAAAATAATTTTTATTGGAGTATAGTTGCTTTACAACATTATGTTAGTTTCTGCTATAGAGCAAAGTGAAACAGCTATGTGTATACATATATCCCCTCTTTTTTTTGGATTTCCTTCCCATTTAGGTCACCACAGAACAGTGAGTAGAGTTCCCTGTGCTATACAGTAGGTTCTCATTAGTTATCTATTTTACACATAGTTTTATATATATATATATATATATGTCAGTCCCAATTTCCCAATTCATCCTAACCCCATCCCCCCTTAGTATCCATATGTTTGTTCTCTATGTCTATGTGTCTATTTCTGCTTTGCAAATAAGCTCATCTGTATCATTTTTCTAAATTCCACATATAAGTGATATTATACAATATTTGTTTTTCTCTTTCAACTTACTTCAGTCTGTATAACAGTCTCCAGATCTAGCCATGTTTCTGCAAATGGCACAATTTCATTCCTTTTTTTGGCTGAGTAATATACCATTCTGTATATTGTACCACATCTTCTCTATCCATTCCTCTGTTGGTGGACATTTAGGTTGCTTCCATGTCCTGGCTATTGTAAATAGTGCTGCAATGAACATTGGGGTGCATGTATATTTTTCAATTATGGTTTTCTCTGAGTATAGGCCCAGGAGTGAGATTGCTGGGTCATATGGTAGTTCTTTTTTTAGTTTTTTAAGGAATCTCTCTATGTATCTTTAATTTATATAAATGGAATCATGAAATGACTTCATTTTTTAAATTCCTTTTTCCTCTCATCTCAGGTGTATGTCCATCCATGTAGTTTGATGTCCATTACTTCAAGTTGCCAATCAGTATTTCACAACATTATTCAAGAAAAAATTATTCATGATACTTGTTAAAGATGGTAAGGCAGACTTTATTCAAGGTGGGCTATTGTGATAGGTGTAGTGACCACTGCAATGGGTCTTGCAGTGGGAGAGAGATATTTTGCTCAACTCCAAATACCAGGAAAAGGAATTTATAGTCAAGAGTCCATGAGTGAGGGTAAGTGGATGGAAAATTACTAAGAAGAGCAATCAGGGATAAAAAGGTGTTCTGGCTAAACTGACCTAACAAGACTCCTGCTGACAGCAGGATATCACCTGGAAAATGGGGCAGGATAAGGAACCCAGTTAGATATTGAGGGTGATCAGATATGGAGGATGGAGGATTCTGGCTAAACTGACTTAGCATTATTCTTGCTAAAAGTTGGACAATGCAGGGATGTACACAGAAGTCCAAAGTTGAAGCCTTGTTGAAAATGAGCTCAGAGGAGCCTGAGTAGAGTTTGGTCAAGGACAGAATCTGTCAGCATTCAAACATCAGGTGTGGCACCTAATTGATATACTAGTATAATTCATATACTAGGTGTGGACACCTTGATAACCTCTATGAAAATAAATAAAGGAAAACCACATTTTAAAATGGGATCAGTGGTATGTGCTTGAGCTCTCAAGCACATACCACTTTCGCAGCATGCATAAGCAGCAGGTAGAAGGAAGATAAGAATGCTACTTTTCTTCTGGTATAAGGGAGGACATTGATCATGTGGGAATTTAATCCTCTGCTTTTAGCCATAGCCTACAGCCAATTAGAAACCTCTACAACCTCAGACTCTTGCTGTTTTCCAGTGAACTTTTGTTCAAAACAACCCTCCCAATTTCCTCCTAAGACCTAATAAAAGGAAGCCCCTACCCTTTGTTCTCTAGACTTGCCTATGTTTCACTGTTTGTCTCTGCTATTCCCGAATAAACCCATTTTGCTGGTAAAATAACTCACTATTTTATATCTGAGGTTGACACCTTCAATTTTATTTTATTTTTTTTTTTAACTTTTATTTATTTATTTATTTTTTGTGGTACGCGGGCCTCTCACTGTTGCGGCCTCTCCCGTTGCGGAGCACAGGCTCCGGACGCGCAGGCCCAGCTGCCATGGCTCACGGGCCCAGCCGCTCCGCGGCACGCGGGATCCTCCCGGTCCGGGGCACGAACCCGCGCCGCCTGCATCGGCAGGCCGACTCTCAACCACTGCGCCACCAGGGAAGCCCTCAATTTTATTTTAACACAAACAATACTACAATGAGCGTTCACTGTTAACTTTTTAATATCTGTATTTATTAATATTATTTTGAAAGCACACATGAGGTCTTTGAACCAAAGTAGATTATTATTTATGACAAATAATAGACACTTGGTTTCCCTGAACACCAATTTTCATCCATGGGACAACACAATGAAAGGTAGATCTCACCCTACACATATGACGTCCATATTTTAGGCAACGAACCCACAAATATAATTTTTTTTTTTTTTTTTTTTTTGCTTACATGGGGGAAAGAGGCAGCTGTCAGCACTCACCCTCTGAGGCAGTTTTCCTTGGCAAAGTAGTAATAAGTTGTCCTGGTTTTTATTATCACACTTTAGTATGTAAATAAATAAATAAATGAGAGAGATTTAGCTTCTCTAGACTTACAACCCAGATGTCCATCCCTTTTGAAATGTAAATACCTATTAAGATAACTTCTGAATCCCTCCAAAGTTCTTGTTACTCAGCCATCCTTTGAGGTAACCCAGGTCCATAGTCTGGAACTCTTTTATTCCAGAGGATGAGAGCAATTAGATATATTATTAGTGAGACAAGTGGCTACAGATCAACTCTTTTCTTAGGTGAAATGCAAAATGTTTCTAGGAAGTGAAAACAAACCTTTATCTTCATCATGTATCAATTCCTATGCCTCAGGAGGTTGAGACTTTATAAAAACACTGAGAAATCCAGAGAAGATTTATTTTTCCACATTCATGTATATGGAGTCTCATTGATCTTTTGGAAAATTTCTCTGGGCTATAATACATTCAGAAACTGGATTAATGGAAATTAGGTTTGCTTTCTAATATTGCAGTACCAATCTACAGTTTTCCTCCACACCAAATCCATGGAATTTCTTGGCATTAACCACCTTTTAAATGCGAACCAATCTAATGTGTGCAGTCATTGCTATTGTAATTTTGTGTCTCTCTTATAAATGACTTTGAGCATCTCTTCATATGCTTGTTAGTCTTTTGACATTACTTTTTATATCTTTTCTTCTACTTCTTTTTTGGATTCATCTCCTATTTGTTATTTCTCTGCCAACTTTGTCTATGATATCCTTCAATGAACAGAAGTCTTCTTCGTAGTCTTCCTTTTTTTTTTGTAATATGCTTGTGCTTTCGAGTTTTTGCTTAAGGCATTGTTATCCACAAAAAATAGGCCTTAACAACATTCCCATATCTTACATTTAATTAACTTTATAGATTTTCTGTTCACATTTTCACTTATGTCTAGTATATGGAGCCATGTAAAGATTGCTTTATTTTTCTTTACCTATGAACTTGTATTTTCAAAATTTTCTGCTCAAAAATGTGAACTCCTCAATGTTATACATTATATTATCTAGGCCTCTGTCATTACAATTTAAACAGCACTAACCCAGTGACTACACCAGTGTCACTGTTCAATATGGATGTATGTGTATATGAGCATATATTTATATATATAATTGAATATATATGCATATGAGATATATATTATATACTATACTGTACATAATTATATATATATAAATTATTATCATTTTCATCACCTCCACCTGTATCATGCTAGCCCAAGCCACAATCATCTCTCATTTATGCAACTTCAGTTGCCTTACAATTGGTTTTACTGCTTTTACACTTGACTCTCAACTCTACTCTCCACTCAGCAATCAGATTGTTTATTCAAACCATCCTTAATAAAATCCAAAGACTTCAGCTGAGCCTACCAATAAATATATAAAGTACACTGTTTTTTGGCTAACTTATTTTTTTAATCATTATTCTTCCATATTCTTTGCATTAGTAAATATCTTTTTATCCTTCAAACCTTCACACACACTCAAGCCTCAGGGGTTCAGTATTTGCTGTTACCTCTGTCTGAAAACCTCTTACACTTAGATATTTGTTTCCCTCATTCATGCTGTCATGTACCCAAATTTCAACACCTTTGAGGAGGTCTTCAATAGTCTCCCTGTCTAAAATACATTATTCCTCATTTCCTATTACCGTATCTTTCCTCATTATACTCCTAGAACACATGAATACATTATATTAGATTTATATGTATTTATTTTCTTATTTGTATTCTCACTCTCTTTCTCTGTAATAAGTTAAGCTTCATGAAGGTGGAGATTATATTTTGTTCTCCACTATATCTTGTCATATAATAGGAACTCACTGAGTTTTAAACGAATAAATTAGTAGATCTCCAGATGATAGGAAACATACAGTTGTAAAGATTTGATCATACAGATAATAGAAAGAAATTAATTGAATACCAGTCTACATTTTGAATTCAAGCTTAGAAGGGAAAACACAGTAAAGAATAAAATAATAATTAGAATCCTAACATTTAGGCACTGATTTATTGTGAATATCATTACTACTCTTCAAAACCAAAAGACATAACCTAAAGGGATATAAAAACAGTGGGAAAAGATAGAGAAATATCAGCATATTAAATGATTTGAAGAACTGTTAAGTATATTGAAAATAAGGCACTAATAAAATACTTTAAAAGACTATAATTAATTTATATACTTTAAATAATGTGTAAATATTTGGATATTTTATACTATTTGATGATGGTTGAATAAATTAGTTTTATATTTGTCAGTGTCATTGTTGAGAATTGCAGTATTCTATTCACACTTGCAAAGAAATCATAGCTTATTTAAAAATAGAGTATTGATCATTATTTGTTTAGTCTGTATTCCATTCAAATAGTCTTAATATGTACTAAGCATCTACCTAGTTGAGTCAGTCAATTGCACAGAAATAATTTGTTTGCTTGTATAATGTATTAAAAAATGATATGCAAACACTGATTTAGCCTATAAATATAATTACTTAAATAACAAAAACTTGTAAGACTTTTGCATCGAAATGTAACACAAAATATTTATCACAAAAATAAAACCAAAGGAGTGAAAAATATTAGAGCAAGTATTCTTTCTCTCTAAGAACATTGAACATTAACATAATTGTAATTTCTCTTTATCCATGTTACATATACATGTCTCCTGCTTTTTTGTTTTCATTAGCTTGGGGTTTCATATTTGGAGGATATGGGTTATCTTTAGTTTTCATTATATCAGATGACCATAAATTTTGAAAGATAGTGCTGGTTCAAAATGACTTTCAAAACCCAATTGGAAGATTATACTACAAAACATGACCGGGGACTGGAGTTTTCTCATACTGTTTCCAAACAAAACAAACAAAATGATGAAGTGTACCTGCTTACAAAATCTTAGAACCCTGAGTATGTAATTTACACACTTACAAACTTATCTAGAAAAACAGTAGTTTTTTTGTTTTTTAAGAATGAAGGAAAATTTAGATGATTTCATCACATTTGTTCTTTTAAATGAGGAAATATACATTTTACCAGCATTTGCTTATCTCATTCATAAGATGTCTTCTCACATTAACCACAGTTAGCACTTAACAGTTTACTTGTTTACTAATCCCTTTAATAAGATTGTTTTATTCACCTTTAGAAATCTCTGTTAGTAAAACTATATTATGCTCCAGGAAACAGAAATAAAGTAATAAAAATTCCAGAAGATATCAGAGTGGTGTGGAGTTAATAAATTGCATGGGAATCTCAACAATGATTATACATTATTATGTTTATTTTAATTACTGATAGGTCCTTTGAGATTAACACTTAAATAAAGGGAGAAATGTTTCTTTATGTCGTGTGCCAAGAGGACTCATAACTAATACATACATATTTGCCAGTTAGTACCTGAATTTTAGTCAGTAACCTTCTGTCATGTAGTAATGCATTTATACATCTGTTATACGATTTATTATTTGCACCCCAATGAGTAATGAGCATGTAAAATTACATTATCTGTAATGCAAAAATTTTAAATTCCAAGAAGGATTTTGTTTCTTTTGTAGATGTGTGTCATATCACTTAAAATCCTGGGTTTAAATACAAGAATTAAGTATTATTCTCTACCTATTCCATCTATATAAAATTCACTTTGTGCCATTCATGTTAAAAATGAGGACCTAGATATTAAACTTGAGGTCACACACCTCTGAATTGAATAGTCATATTAAAAATGCAATCATTTGGCTGGAATTAAAAGATATATTTACAGAAATATTACTCTGTATATTTATTAGGGGATATATATCTTAATTGGATTGTATGAGCTTGCTTAAATATATTTATCAGAAATGTTAACATTTTTTATTATTTTAAATTCTCTTAATTACAAAACAAAAAAATATATTTTTTTAAAAATTTAAACAAGGGAACAGGAAAATAATGAGTTAAAAATATTCCTATCCCCAATCCTACTACATGGAAGGAAGTTGTCCTGTCCCCTTCCCCCCCAAAAAATACCTTCAAGATTTTTAACAATTTGCAGCTCCATCTCTCTATATATCATCCATCAGTCTGAATATATTTGGAATGATTCTAGAATGCTTTATATTAGATAGAAACTATATATTCTTGATGTTTATACAAAAGTAAAAAATTAAAGATGACTGAATCTCATGACTTTTATTCCTAGTACTTTTCTTCCTTCATGGTTCATCACTTCACTAAAGTTTTATTTACCACTCCTTGATTTGGTTTTCCAGGAAAACTATTATTTTTCTAAGACCAATTTGGCAATTAAAAATGTCTACAGGAGGTAGGTTGATAATGTAATCAAGTAGAGTGGCCTGAGTTTATCAATGCCTGTATTCCTATGATCTACTACATTCTTGAGCATTTATTTCCATAACATACAACTGCTATGCAAAACTTTTATTTTCAGAGGTTTATAAAAAAGTAGATCTGAGTGATTTCTCACTTTAGTCTTTCTTAAAATTAAAAAAAAATGCAAGGAAAATAATTTTTACTTGACCACAATGTCAAGGACAAATGGGGAAAGGAAAGTACTGTGACAAACAAGTAACTATGTTTTCCATGCAAAATATGCAGCAACTACTCGGCTCCATGGAAAAGTACAATTCCTATACTATTGGCTTTTCCTTCTTTTTAAAGATAAGCCAAAGATTCTTACTTTGATTTGGAATCTATTGGATTGTGATTTTGGAAACAAATTGTAATTTCTTTAAAACACTGTGTCTAACATATATAAAATGAGTTAGTGAGTATTGATCTCAATTTTAAAGTTTATTGTATGAATAATTCTTCATAATAATGTCAAATATATTTTTTAACTCCAGCTATGTGTATCAGTATAAAACATCATACTCCTAATATATTTTTGTCTATATAATTCTTAATTTATTTTAATTTTTAGCTTGGTCAGAATTACAAAATATCTTAATTTTATTGATCTTTTATTTTTATATATGAGATCTTTGTGTTTTTTTAAATTTATTTTATTGAAGTATAGTTGATTTACAATGTGTAAATATCTACTGTACAGTGAAATGATTCAGTTTTATGTACACACACACACACACACACACACATTATTTGTCATATTCTTTTCCATTATGGCTTATCACAGAATATTGCATGTAGTTCCCTGTGCTGTAAAGTAGGACCTTAGAGCTTATCCATTCTATATATAATAGTTTGCATCTGCTAATCCCCAAATCCCAATTTATCCCTTTCCTACACCCTCCACCCTGCAACCACAAGTCTGTTCTCTATGCCTGTGAGTCTGTTTCTGTTTTGTAGGTAAGTTCATTTGTGTTATATTTTAGATTCCGTATAGAAGTGGCATCATATGGTATTTGTCTTTTCCTTTCTGACTTACTTCACTTAGTATGATAATCTGTAAGTCCATCCAAGTTGCTGCAAATGACATTATTTCATTCTTTTTTATGGCTGAGTAATATCCCATTATATATATATATATATATATCTATATAGATATATACAGATATATATATATACCTCATCTTCTTTATCCATTCATCTGTGAATGGACATTTAGGTTGCTTCCATGTCTTGGCTATTGTAAATAATGCTGCAATGTACATTGGGGTGCATGTAACTTTTCGAATTATAGTTTTCTCTGGACATATCCCCGGGAGTGGGATTGCAGGATCATATGTCAACTCTATTTTTCATTTTCTGAGGAAGCTCCATACTGTTTTCATTAGTGGCTGCCCCAATTTACATTCCCACAAACAGTGTGGGAGGAATTCATTTTCCCCACACCCTCTCCAGCATTTTTTTTTTTTTTTTCAGTATGCGGGCTTCTCACTGCCGTGGCCTCTCCCGTTGCAGAGCACAGGCTCCGGGCATGCAGGCCCAGCAACCATGGCCCACGGGCCCAGCTGCTCTGCAGCATGTGGGATCCTCCCAAACTGGGGCACGAACCCACGTCCTCTGCATTGGCAGGCGGACTCTCAACCACTGTGCCACCAGGGAAGCCCTCTCCAGCATTTTTATTTGTAGACTTTTTAATGATGGCCATTCTGACTAGTGTGAGGTAGTACCTCGTTGTAGTTTTGATTTACATTTCTAATAATTAGTGATGTTGAGCATCTTTTCATGTGCCTGTGGGCCATCTGTATGCCTCCTTTGGAGAAATGTCTATTTAGATATTCTGCCCAGTTTTCAGTTGGTTTGTTTGTTTGTTTTGATATTGAGTTGTGTGAGCTGTTTGTATATTTTGGAAATTAAGTGCTTGTCAGTCACATGGTTTGCAAATATTTACTCTCATTCTGTAGGTTGTCTTATCTTTTCACTTTGCTTATGGTTTACTCTGCTGTACAAAACCTAGTAAGTTTGATTCAGTCCCATTTGTTTATTTATGCTTTATTTCTATTGCCTTGGGAGACTGACATACCTAAGAAAACATTAGTATGATTTATGTTAGAGAATGTTTTGGCTATGTTGTCTTCTAAGAATTTTATAGTATCATGTCTTATATTTAGCTCTTTAAGCCATTTTGAGTTTATGTTTGTGTATGGTGTGAGGGTGTGTTCTGACTTCATTGACTTACATGAAGCTGTACAACTTTCCCAACACCACTTGCTGAAGAGACTCTCTTTTCTCCATTGTATATTCTTGCCTCCTTTGTTGAAGATTAATTGACCATAGGTGTGTGGGTTTATTTCTGGGCTCTCTATTCTGTTCCATTGATCTATATGTATACTTTTCTGCAAACACCACACTGTTTTGATTACTGTAGCTTTATAGTATTGTCTGAAGTCTGGAAGGGTTATGTATCCTGCTTTGTTCTTTTCCTTCAGGATTGCTTTGGCAATTCTGGGTCTTTATGATTCCATATAAATTTTAGGATTATCTGTTCTATTTCTGTGAAAAATGTCATGGGTAATTTCATAGAGATTGCATTAAATCTGTAGGTTGCTTTGGGTAATATGGCCATTTTAACAATATTAATTCTTCCAATACAAGAGCATGGATATCTTTCCATTTCTTTGAATTATTTTTAGTTTCCTTTATTAATGTTTTATAGTTCTCAGTATATAAGTGTTTTACCTCCTTGGACAGGTTTTTTCCTAAATTTTTTTTTTTGATACGATTCTAAAAGGATTTTTTTTTTTTACATTCCCTTTCTGATCTTTCATTGTTAGTGTAAAGAAATGCACCTGATTTCTGTATGTTAATCTTGTGTCCTGCTATCTTGCTGAATTCGTTTTTCAGTTCTAGTAGTTTTTGCATGGAGTCTTTAGGGTTTTCTGTATATAGTATCATGTTACTTGCATAAAATGATGATTTTACTTCTTCCCTTCCAATTTGGATAGCTTTTATTTCTTTTTCTTGTATGACTGCTGTGGCTAGGACTTCCAATACTATGTTGAATAGAAGTGGTGAGAGTGGAAATTCTTGTCCTGTTCCAGATTTCAGCAGGAAGGCTTTCAGTTTTTCACCATTGAGAATTATATTGGCTGTGGATCTGTCATAAATAACTTGTATTATGTTGAAATATATTCTCTCTATACCCACTTAGGTAAGAATTTTTATCATCAATGGATGTTGAATTTTATCAAATGCTTTTTTCTTTATTTATTGAGATGATCATATGGTTATTGTCTTTTCTTTTGTTGATGTAGTGTATCACATTGATTTGCATATGTTGAACCATCCCTGTGACCCTGTGATGAATCCAACTTGGTTGTTGTGTAACCTTTTGTGTGTGTTGGTGGATTTGGTTTGCTAGTATTTTATTGAGAATTCTTGCATCTATATTCATCAAAGATATTGGCCTGTAATTTTCTTTTTCGGTAGTGTCTCTTTCTGGTTTTAGTATCATGGTGATGCTGGCTTCGTAGAATGTCTTTGGGAGTATTCCCTCCTCTTCAATCTTTTGGAAGAGGTTGAGAAGGATCAGTATAAGTTTTTCTTTGTATGTTTGGTAGAATTTGCCAGTGAAGTCATCTTGTCCTGGACTTTTCTTTGTAGGGGGTTTTTCTATTACAAATTCTATTGGACTGGCCAAAAAGTATGTTTGGGTTTTTCTGTAACATGGAAAAACCTGAACAAACTTTTTGGCCCACCCAATATTTCACTTCTAGTGATCTGTCTGTTATCTGTTTCTTCTTGATTCAGTTTTTGTGGGCTGTTGTTTCTAGAAACTTGTCCATTTCTTCTAGGTTGTCAAATTTGTTGGCATATAATTGTTCATAGTATTGTTTTTTTGTTTTGTTTTGGTATTTCTGTGGTATCAGTTGTTATTCTCCTTTTTCATTTCTTATTTTCTTTTATGGCATCTTCTCTCTTTTCTTCTTGTGAGCCTGGCCAGAGCTTTGTTAATTTTGTTTGTCCTTTCAAAGAACCAGCTCTTGGTTTTATTGATTTTTTTTCTATTTTTTTAAAATTTAATTTTGTTTATATCCTCTCTGGTCTTTATCATTTTCTTCCTTTTGCTGACGTTAGGTATTGTTTATTTCTCTTTTCCTACTTCTTTTAGGTGGCAGGTTAGGTTGTTTGAGATTTTTCCCTTTTTTTGAGGAAGACCTGTATTGCTATGAACTCCCTTCTAAGAACTGCTTTTGCTGTGTCCCAAAGATTTTGTATGGTTGTGTTTTCATTGTCATTTGTCTCAAGGCTTTCCTCTTTCATTTCATCTTTGACCCATTGTTTTTGTTTTTTTGTTTTTTCTTGTTTTTCTGGGTTTTTTGGTAGCGTGTTATTTTGTCTCTATGTAATCATTTTTTTCTCATTTATTTTTCTGTGGTTGATTTGTAGTTTCATGCCATTGTGGTCAGAAAAGATGCTTAAAATAATTTCTATACTCTAAAATTTGTTGAGGTTTGTTTTGTGCCCTAATTTTGTGCCCTAGTATTGCAGTCAATCCTAGAGAATGTTCCATGTGCACTTGAAAAGAATGTGTATCCTGGGGTTGTTTTGGAAGTAATGTCCTGAAAATACCAATTAAATCTAACTTTTATATTGTATCCTTTAGGATCTCTGTTGCCTTTTTAATTTTCTGTCTAGAAGATCTGTCAGTTGATGTGAATGGGGTGTTAAAGTCTCCTCAATTTCTCCCTTTATGTCTGTTAGTATTTGTTTTATGTACTTGAATGCTCCTATATTGGGTTCATATATATTGACCAGTGTAGTAGTCGCTTCTTATATTGATCCTTTTATCATCATATAGTGTCTGTCTTTATCTTTCTAAGTCTACCTTTCAACATAGACTTTATGGTTTAAAGTCTATTTTGAAAATCTAGTTTTTCATATACATATATATTATTTTTTATATGAAACTGACATTTAAAAATATACTTTATAAATGTTTGCAGTTATCTTTATTAATTTCTTCTTTCAAAATATAAACAGTGCACTTCAGTTTTCAACTGTGATGCAATAATTGATAGAAAACCAACTCTTTTGTAGTTAATGACTAAAAATTCTGACAATAATATAACTAAAGTAAAACACTTATTTGAAGCATTGGAGACTTTTTGAGGAAGCCATCATTTGATGGGACCAAAATAACTTAGAAAACCAATGCACATTGAGTGTACATGCTGGTTTTGGTTTGGCTCCATGGGCCAATTCTTTTTTTTTTTTTTTTTTTTTTTTTGCGGTACACGGGCCTCTCACTATTGTGGCCTCTCCCGTTGCGGAGCACAGCCTCCAGATGCGCAGGCTCAGCGGCCATGGCTCACGGGCCTAGCCGCTCCACAGCATGTGGGATCTTCCTGGACCAGGGCATGAACCTGTGTCCCCTGCATCGGCAGGTGGACTCTCAACCACTGTGCCACCAGGGAAGCCCATGCCAATTCTTAAGCTGCAGAGGAAAGAAGCTATGGAGTCAAAGTTGCCATTAGGAGGTGATAATCCAACTGAGCTTTCAGGAATAATGTGGGCTGGAACAGGGAAAAAAAAGTGAAGCTTAGAGTTGCCAAAGTAGCAGAGCATGATGGGCCCAGATTTCAGGGATAAGGGAAACACAGGGAGATGTGGAGAACATACCACTCTAATATTTTTCTCTCAAAGATGTGTAAGGCTAGGCATTAAAGAATCTGAAAAGAGGTCAGACTTCTGCCTCTATGAAGACAGAGTATTCATACTTTTCTGAATTCTCCGGCAATGAACAACCCTGGGAAATATACGTTAAGACAAACATAGAATGACTCTAAAAGTTGGACAGAAGAAGGAAGACCAGCTAAGGAACATAGGACCCAAGAAAAAACATAAATGTAAATTTCCTTGGTTAGATTTTTGCCTCATATACCCTAGATTTGGAGTGGAAGAAACCAGCAACCCAGAAGTGCAAACAGAGGTAGATAAAAGTGTCCTGACAAGAGCCTACTTTCTCTAGCCAAATGACAAGAAATACAGAAAACTAAAAAAAAAAAAGAAATACAGAAAACTAGCAAGAAAAAAATAATTTAGAAAGTAAATGCAAAATACCACAAACACAAAAAATTCTGGCTCCCTACTCACCCATGCCAAGAAAGGCCAACTGAGAAACTTAGAACCATCCTACACTGCCTAGGTCAAAGAAAGCTGAGTAGGGAGCCAGGGACTTTTATCCCCACCAGGCAGTGACATAGTGAAGATATGATGGCTTTCTTTAACATGTGAATTTAGGTCAAATGGATATCCATTAGAAAAATAATGAATCTTGACCCCTACCACAGACATAACATCAGTTTTAAATGGATCATAGACCTAAATGTGATGGTAAAATGTTTTGAAATATAATCATAGGTCAATACCTTTATTAACTTTGAGTAGTAAACAATATATTAAACAGAGAGTAAGTGTACTAACCGTAAAAGAAATATTTGATAAATTGAGCTACATTAAAATCATGAATTTAGGTCTTCAAATATTACCATTAAGAGGATGATTTGGCAAACCACAGAGTGAAAGAAAATATTTGCAATACATATGTTTGATAACATATTCTGTGCAGAATATATAAAGAAGCAAAATAAATCAAGAGAAAGAGGAACACAGTAGGAAAAAAGGAGAAGTAGCCATGTAAGGATGTATCATCAAGGTTGCTGCTGTAGGCAACAGGGGCTCAATTGATGTATTGGAAGCTGAATAATTTTTCATTCTCCAATTTTGAGAATTACAGTTGGGGAGGCGGGATTAACTGCTCCACATTTTTAAGATACACATACACAAAGAGAAATAGTTCTGTTGTTGATAGAGAATGCTTTGAGGGAGAATGTAGAAAGATGCATGGCATTCCTGAGACATTGTCAGTGAGAGAATTGGACCTGTCCATAACAGCTGCATCCCAAATTAAAGACTGGGCACTGATGAAGTCAGCTGCATCATCAGTTAGGTACGGTGCTAAAAAAAAAATGAACTGAAGAGTAGAAGAGGACATAATGTAAAAGATTTACCCTGGAGTCTTCTGTGAAAGTGGACAGTTCCTACATTTTCCCCCTTTTGGGCTAGTGTAACCATTTAACTGTCCATGCAATGCAGGATGGTGCCTGTATTAAGTCACTGTTTCTATTTTTCATGAATTTTTATCATGTATTATATTTATTATCAAGTGTTATCATAGCTACATAAAAATTTCAAAGTGAAATTTGGACCTCAAACAAAAGAGTATGAATATTTTGAACAAGAATATAAATTAGCACTTAATATTTGTCTAATTATGGATATATATATATACATTCAAGACCACACATAATTTTTTAACATTCCATTTGACTGTGAAAGTGTTTAAGGTATAAGACAAAATTACTGTAGAAAAAACATCAGAGTTTAGCTTTTACATTTGTTTCTACCCCAAATATGATTTTAAAAAATTATACTCCATGTTTGTACATGAAATGGAATTACAGAAAAAAAATGTTTTACAAATTCATTCTTACCAGCTCTTTGTAAAAGCAGAAACAATCCAGCAAGTTTAAAATCTTCTTTAAAAATGTTAAGTATATTCATAAATTCCTACTTTCTCAATAGGTAGTTATCGGAGTAGTCAGTTCTGCTACTTTACACAGATGTGTACTCTAGAGTCTGTGGCAAACACTTTCCAGTACACTTACATATGTTTTCCTTATAAAGCTAGAATTATTTAAGTAGGACATTATTTTACACATCATACTATTGACATTTATATCTTAGCACTGATTACACATAACCACAGCAAATTAGGATGAGGGTCATGTATTGCTATTTAACAATTATTGTTTGAATTTTTCTTTAGTGATTCTTTAATGATTGTAAACTCAAAACAGAAAGCACTTATGACAAAAATAATATACCAAATAGTATATATAGATGTAAGTTCTTATTTCTAAAATTTAGTAGACAAAGAAATTCTGACTACAACAATAATCTAAGAAGACTAAATTATTTTGAAACTTCATCAATGTCTCAAGTATAAATAAAAAATTTTTCAGCGGTGATAAGTCCTCAATAACATTGATTGATCCACATTTTTAAGGGCAAAACCAGCCATATTTCAACAGGGAGTTTAGACATTGATATATTTATCACATGGAAACCTTTCTGGTTCAGCTCATACAACAGTGAAGTGTTGCCTTTGTGAGAATTTACAACCATAATATATTCATAACTCATCCTTTTATTTATTGAAGAAGTCTCCTGAATACTAGCAAAGTTATAAATGGTGAATTAAATCACAAAAATGTAGTTGCAATTCAATCTAAGTCTTCCCTTAAAGTTAAAGACAAGCAAAGAAGGTTTGGAAAATGATTATCAGTAACAATTTGGTTTTATAGCTTAATAATTAATTTTATAAAAGTGAAATATATAAGGTAAAGTTACTTAATTAGCTAATGCATTGGGGGAAAATTCTTCAGAAACTCAGGGTATGTATTTGAGGTGAGAAATCTACATGACAGCTTTTAGTGTGTGCAGCAGGGTATAGCTCTATACAGTTTTTACTTTGATTATAATGTGAATCAATAAGGAAATAGATGTTGAAACAAAGTCTTAGAATAAATCTTTTTTGTCTATTAAATTTAGATAATATGATATTGGAAAGTTCACCCATCCTTAACAGACTAACTTGTGCCTAAACAAGGTTCTAACAATGTGGAATTCATACTTCTTTTCCAAAATTATTTTTAAACTTCAACAAAAGTATTTAAAATAACTATAAGTCATGCTATTAACTAAATATTACATGTAACTAAATTCATTAGTAATAGTAATATCTACACCAAGAAATAGCTAAAAAATCTTTTCAGTATATTTTTACAGAAGAAATTTATTTATAGAAATGTAAATAAACTCAATTTTCTAATATAAAATAAAAATTAATAAGTTTATCTGGCTACACTCAGACACTATTCTTTGCATTACAAATGCACAAAAGACAGAAGGTTACCTAGAATAGAAATATATTTTAGTCATTTCATACACAAATATTTTTTTGAAATTGCTGTAATTTATGAATTTATAGTAAATCCCATGATGTAAAAGTTTAAATAGCACAAAAACAGTGATAAACTGAAATGCCAAATTCTCCTCCCCAAATCTACTGTCATGAAAACAGAATCCAGAAATAATAATCAAAATAAAAATATATAACTTATGCTTCACAAAATATCCACATATACAGTTGTATGGAACTTAGAGAAGAAGAGAGGTATTGTATTTTTCAGGGAAGAATATGGGTATTAATGCATTTGGGAACAAGAAGAAGCAAACATAAATATAGATCTTAAAAACTTACAGTTAAACACAAGAAAAAATAAGATAGTACATAAGTTATCTAAACGTATATAATTGAAAGAACCTTCAGTCTATCAAATGGAAGACAGGAAAACAGGAGCAGGAACAAAGCAGTGCCATATATGGTAGTTGACATAAATCCTAAATTAATTCAAATAATAAATATTGATGTGATAAAACTTACTAACTAAAGAAAAGAAAATCTCAGACTGATGATGCCAGAAGTTGCTACAGCAATAATCATTTAAACTTAAACTTAAAAGATATAGGGGGGTTAGATAGCCTCATCCACCAGGGGGCAGACAGCGGAAGCAAGCAGAACTACAATCCTGCAGCCTGTGGAACAAAAACCACATTCACAGAAAGATAGACAAGACGAAAGGGCAGAGGCCTCTGTATCAGATGAAGGAACAACATAAAACCCCAGAAAAACAACTAAATGAAGTGGAGATATGCAACCTTCCAGAAAAAGAATTCAGGATAATGAAGGTGAAGATGATCCAGGACCCCAGAAAAACAATGGAGGCAAAGATCGAGAAGATGCAAGAAATGTTTAACAAAGACACAGAAGAATTAAAGAACAGACAAACAGAGACAAACAATCAATAACTGAAATGAAAACTATACTAGAAGGAATCAATAGCAGAATAACTGAGGCAGAAGAACAGATAAGTGACCTGGAAGACAGAATGGTGGAATCACTACTGCAGAAGAGAATAAAGAAAAAAGAATGAAAAGAAATGAAGACAGCTGAGGAGACCTCTGGGACACCATTAAACATAACAACATTCACATTATAGGGGTCCCAGAAGAGAGAGAAAAAGGACCAGATAAAATATTTGAAGAGATTATAATCAAAAACTACAATAACATGGGAAAGGAAATAGCCACCCAAGTCCAGGAAGCACAGTGAGTCCCATACAGGATGAACCCAAGGAGAAACATGCCGAGACACATAGTAATCAAATTGGCAAAAATTAAAGACAAAGAAAAATTATTAAAAGCAGCAAGGGAAAAATGACAAATAACATACAAGGGAACTCCCATAAGGTTAATAGCTGATTTCTCAGCAGAAACTCTACAAGCCAGAAGGGAGTGGCATGATATACTTAAAGTGATGAAAGGGAAGAACCTACAACCAAGATTACTCTAACCAGCAAGGATCCCATTCAGGTTTGAAGGAGAAATCAATAGCTTTACAGACAAGCAAAAGCTAAGAGAATTCAGAACAACCAAACCAGCTCTACAACAAATGCTAAAGGAACTTCTGTAAGTGGGAAACACAAGAGAAGAAAAGGACCTACAAAAACAAACCCAAAACAATTAAGAAAATGGTCACAGGAACATACATGTTGATAATTACCTTAAACGTGAATGGATTAAATGCTCCAACCAAAAGACACAGGCTTGCTGAATGGATACAAAATCAAGACCCATATATGTGCTGTCTACAAAAAACCCACTTCAGACCTAGGGACACATACAGACTGAAAGTGAGGGGATGGAAAAAGATATTCCATGCAAATGGAAATCAAAAGAAAGCTGGAATACCAATACTCATATCAAATAAAATAGACTTTAAAATAAAGAATGTTACAAGAGACAAGGAAGAACGCTACATAATGATCTAGGGATCAATCCAAGAATAAGTTATAACAATTATAAATATATATGCACCCAACATAGGAGCACCTCAATACATAAGGTAACTGCTAACAGCTATAAAGAAGGAAATCGGCAGTAACACAATAATAGTGGGGGACTTTTAACACCTCACTTACACCAATGGACAGATCATCCAAAGTGAGAATAAATAAGGAAAGAGAAGCCTTAAATGACACAATAGACCAAATAGATATAATTGATATTTATAGGACATTCAATCCAAAAACAGTAGATTACACTTTCCTCTCAAGTGCGAACAGAACATTCTCCAGGATAGATCACATCTTGGGTCACAAATCAAGCCTCAGTAAATTTAAGAAAATTGAAATAATATCAAGGATCGTTTCTGACCACAACGCTATGAGATTAGAAGTGAATTACAGGGAAAAAATGCAAAAAAGCAAAAACACATGGAGGCTAAACAATACGTTACTAAATAATCAAGAGATCACTGAAGAAATCAAAGAGGAAATCAAAAAATGCCTAGAGACAAATGACAATGAACACACGTTGATCCAAAACCTATGGGATGCAGCAAAAGCAGTTCTAAGAGGGAAATTTATAGCTATACAAGCCTACCTCAAGAAAAAAGAACAATCTCAAGTAAACAATCTAACCTTACACATAAAGGAACTAGAAAAAGAACAAACAAAACCCAAAGTTAGCAGAAGGAACGAAATCATAAAGAACAGAGCAGAAATAAATGAAATAGAAACAGAGAAAACAATAGCAAACATCAATAAAACTAAAAGCTGGTTCTTTGAGAAGATAAACAAAATAGATAAACCATTAGCCAGACTCATCAAGAAAAAGAGGGAGAGGAATCAAATCAATAATATTAGAAATGAAAAAGGAGAAGATACAATGGACACCACAGAAATACAAAGCATCCTAAGAGGCTACTACAAGCAACTCTATGTCAATAAAATGGACAACCTGGAAGAAATGGACAAATTCTTAGAAAGGTATATCCTTCGAAGACTGAACCAGGAAGAAACAGAAAATATGAACAGATGAATCACAAGTAATGAAATTGAAACTGTGATTAAAAATCTTCCAACAAACAAAAGTGCAGAACCAGATGGCTTCACAGGTGAATTCTATCAAACATTTAGAGAAGAGCTAACACCCATCCTTCTCAAACTCTTCCAAAAAATTACAGAGGAAGGAACACTCCCAAACTCATTCTATGAGGCCACCATCACCCTGATAACCAAACCAGACAAAGATACTACAAAAAAATAAAATTACAGACCAATATCACTGATGAATATACATGCAAAAATCCTCAAAAAAATATTAGCAAACAGAATCCAACACCACATTAAAAGGATCATACATCATAATCAAGTGGGATTTATCCCAGGGATGCAAGGATTCTTCAATATATGCAAATTAATCAATGTGGTACACCATTTAACAAATTGAAGAATATAAACCATATGCTCATCTCAATAGATGCAGAAAAAGCCTTTGACCAAATTCTACACCCATTTATGATAAAAACTCTACAGAAAGTGGGCATAGAAGGAACCTACCTCAACATAATAAAGGCCATATACTACAAACCCACAGCAAACATCAATCTCAATGGTGAAAAACTGAAAGCATTTCCTTTAAGATCAGGAATGAGACAAGGATGTCCACTCTCACCACTATTATTCAACATAGTTTTGGAAGTCCTAGCCACGGCAATCAGAGAGGAAATATAAATAAAAGGAATACAAATGGAAAAGAAGAAGTAAAACTGTCACTGTTTACTGATGACATACTATACATAGAGAATCCTAAAAATCCCACCAGAAAGCTACTAGAGCTAACCAATGAATTTGGTTAAGTTGCGGGATACAAAATTAATGCAAAGAAATCTCTTGCATTCCTATACACTAATGATGAAAAATCTGAAAGAGAAATTAAGCAAACACTCTCATTTACCATTGCAACAAAAAGAGTAAAATACCTAGGAATAAACCTACCTAGGGAGACAAAAGACCTGTATGCAGAAAACTGTAAGACACTGATTAAATAAATTAAAGATGATACCTACAGATGGAGAGATATACCATGTTCTTGGATTGGAAGAATCAATATTGTGAAAATGACTATACTACCCAAAGCAATCTACAGATTCAATGCAATCCCTATCAAATTACCAATGACATTTTTTACGGAACTAGAACAAATCATCTTAAAATTTGTATGGAGACACAAAAGACCCCGAATAGCCAAAGCAGTCTTGAGGGAAAAAATGGAGCTGGACGAATCAGACTCCCTGACTTCAGACTATACTACAAAGCTACAGTGATCAAGACAATATGGTACTGGCACAGAAACAGAAACATAGATCAATAGAACAAGATAGAAAGCCCAGAGAGAAACCCATGCAGCTATGGTCAACTAATCTATGACAAAGGAGGCAAAGATATACAATGGAGAAAAGACAGTCTCTTCAATAAGTGGTGCTGAGAAAACTGGACAGCTACATGTAAAAGAATGAAATTAGAACACTCCCTAACACCATACACAAAAATAAACTCAAAATGGATTCGAGACCTAAATGTAAGACTGGACACTATAAAACTTTTAGAGGAAAACATAGGAAGAACACTCTTTGACATAAATCACAGCAAGATCTTTTTTGATCCACCTTCTAGAGTAATGGAAATAAAAACAAAAATAAATAAATGGGACCTAATGAAACTTCAAAGCATTTGCACAGCAAAGGAAACCATAAACAGGACAAAAAGACAACCCTCAGAATGGGAGAAAATATTTGCAAACGAATCAACGGACAAAGGATTAATCTCCAAAATATATAAACAGCTCATGCAGCTGAATATTAAAAAAACAAACAACCCAATCCAAAAATGGGCAGAAGACCTAAATAGACATTTCTCCAAAGAAGACATACAGATGGCCAAGAAGCACATGAAAAGCTGCTCAGCACCACTATTTATTAGAGAAATGCAAATCAAAACTACAATGAGGTATCACCTCACACCAGTTAGAATGGGCATCATCAGAAAACCTACAAACAACAAATGCTGGAGAGGGTGTGGAGAAAAGGGAACCCTTTTCCACTGTTGGTGGCAAAGTAAATTAGTACAGCCACTATGGAGAACAGTATGGAGGTTCCTTAAAAAACTAAAAATAGAATTACCATATGATCCAGCAATCCCACTACTGGGCATATACTCAGAGAAAACCATAATTCAAAAAGACACACGCACCCCAATGTTCATTGCAGCACTATTTACAATAGCCAGGTCATGGAAGCAACCTAAATGGCCATCGAAAGACGAATGGGTAAAGAAGATGTGGTACATATATACAATGGAATATTGCTCAGCCATAGAAAGGAACAAAATTGAGTCATTTGTTGAGACGTGGATGGATCTGGAGACTGTCATACAGAGTGAAGTAAGTCAGGAAGAGAAAAACAAATAACATATATTAATGCATGTATGTGGAACCTAGAAAAATGGTACAGATGAATCGGTTTGCAGGGCAGAAGTTGAGACACAGATGTAGAGAACAAACGTCTGGACACCAAGGGGGAAAACCGCGGTGGTGTGGGGATGGTGGTGTGCTGAAATGGGCGATTGGGATTGACATGTATACACTGATGTGTATAAAATTGATGACTAATAAGAACCTGCAGTATAAAAAAACAAACAAAAAACAGTAATACTAAACTTTCTTTGGGTTATTTGTATGGAAATATGTTAATATAAATGTTTCAGACATTGCATGAAATTTCTAAAAATCTTATATGTTCTGGTATAATGTTATGTCATAATTCTAGTTATTACTTTAAAATGTATATCTCAGAAATAACTAAAAAAACATAAAAATAAATAAATAAGCTGAAGTCTTCCTTTAACAACAACAAAAAAAGATATTGGGGGGTTCAAATATGAAGGAATAGACAAGACATAACAAGGACATATGACCTAAAAGAAAGCTAAGTTACTGATGTCAGTATCATAAAATAAGAAAATTAAATGGTAGGAAAACAATTTCTCTAAAGTGCAAGTGGTTCAGGGAGGGATATAATCTGTTTTTAAATAATAGCTCACATAATACTGCAATAAAGAGCAAATATAAATGTGGCAATATAGCCTTAAAATATTTAAGGCAACAATTTTATAATAAAGAACAATTACAGGCAAACACCTTATCTTCATCTCTTAAATGGATAGCAACATTTTCCCACCATTCCTCTGTGCAGGATCTCCATGTATATATACTATTCCACTTCCTCTTATCTAATGAAATCATCTTACCAACAATTACCTTCTTTGTCTCCTCCATCATCAGGTTGTTGTTTCTTGTATGTGTTTTTTGTTGTTTTTTTCATATCTGCTAGAGCACTCCAACATTAAAAAAAAGTTTTTTTCTCATGATCTTAGGATACTCTTGACACTGTCTCCTTATTATATACAACTCTATTTCTTTGTTCCTTATGTTACAAAGCTCCTCAAACATCATTGCTATATACATTGTCTCCAATTCCTTATCACCCACTTTTTCTGAAGTCCACTCCAATCAGGTTCTCCTTTCAAGTAATGAACAGAAACTCTAAAGTTAAGGTAATAATTGACTTATGCGTTGCCAAACTTAGTGGCAAAATTTCAGTCCTGTTGTACTTCTGAAATTAACAGGGCAATTCACTCACTCTTTTATATCTTATCTTTGCTTATAAGATACCACCATTTTCTCATGTTCTTCATACCACAGACTCTGATCCTTTACAATCTTCTTTGCTTGTTTCTCCTCTTCTTCCCAACATAAGGATTAAATCTCTGCTATTGATTTCTATATAGGTTTATTCGCTTGTTTAGACTTCGTTTGCACCATCAACTCTCTTGGGTCTCTGCCTGCTGGGCATGATAGTAAAACTGCACCATTGACTCTCCTGGGTCTCTAGTGGTTCTAGTAAAGATCGCTAGAGATAGTTTGCTTTCAGCTGACAAAGTCAATAATACACCTTCACTGTCATATATTAATTCTCCAGTCCTATATCATATTTAATTCATAGGGATCTTGACCACCTTTCCCTTGTATCACAGTGAGTGATTCATTACATGAATGATATTATGCTGATTAGACCTAGTGAGCTAGAAGCAGCAAGTGCTACAGACTTATTAAGACACCCAAGAGAGTGGGAAATAAATCTGACAAAAATTCGAGGGTGTTCTACCTCAGTGAAATTTCTAGATGGCCCTCCTACAACCAAAAAAGTTCCTTTTTCTTGGAACTCCTCTAGTGGGCCTCTTTCAGTTTTAGAGACAATGTATTCTTTATTTGGATGTGTTTTTTTGCCCATTATCAAAGTGACATAAAAACTTCTAGTTTTGAGTGGGGCCCAGGATAAGAGAGCTTTGCAAAAGTTCCAGGCTGCTATGCAAGCAGATCTGCCACTTGGGCCGTATGATATAGTGCATCCAGTGGTGCTGGAAGTGTCATTGGCAGACTGGGATGCCATTTGGAGTCTTTGGCTAACCCTTATAGGTAAATCAGAGTGCAAGTCCTTAGGATTTTGGAGCAATACTGTACAATCCTCTGCATATAATTATTCTCCTTTTGAGAAATAGCTTTTGGCCTGCTAGTGGGCATCAGTAGAGACTAAATGCTTAAACAGTGGGCCACCAAGTTACCATGAAACTTGAGCTGCCCCTCATGAACTAGGTGTTATCTGACCCACTAAGCCATAAAGTTGACCATGCATAGCAGCATTCCATCATCAAATGGAAGTCATCTATATGAGACTGGGCCCAAGCAGACACTGAAGGTACAAGTAAGTTATATGAAAAAGTGGCCTAAATGCCCATGGTCTCCATGCTTGCCATACCATCTTCTCTACTCCAATGTGTTCATCAGCTTGGATTACTATAACAAATTACCATAGAATGGGTAGCTTAAACAACAAACATCTAATTCTCATAGCTCTGGAGGCTGGGATGTCCAAGATCAAGGTATAGGCAGATTTGATTCTGGTGAGAGCCTACTTCCTGATTTACAGATGGCCACCTTCTCATTGTGTCCTCACATGGCAGAGAGCAGAAAGCAAAGTTAAACTGTCCTGTCTCTTATTTGGGCACTAACCCCATTTATATGAGGGCTCCACCCTCAAGATCTATTTACCTCCCAAAGGGCCCACCTCCTAATACTATCACAACGTGGTATAGGATTTCAACATATGAATTTTGGTGGGACACAAACATTCAGTCCATAGTACCCAGCCTGCACCTATTCCCTCATGAGGAATTCGTTCCATCAGTTGACAGGGAAGAAAAAACTTGGGCTTGGTTTATAGATGGTTCTGCATGATGTGCAGGCATGACACAAAAGTGAATAGCCTCAACACTATAGCCACTTTTTCTGACTTCCCTGAAGGACGGTGGTAAAGGGACCTCCTGCAAGTGGACAGAAATTCAAACAGTTTACTTTGCCTGAAAGGAGAAATGGCAGATGTGTGATTAAATACCATTTCGTGGGCTGTGGCCAGTGTTTCAGCTGGATGGTCAGAGATTTGGAAGCAACATGACTGAATATTTGGTGACAAAGAATTCTGGGGAATAGGTGTGTAGATAGACCTCTCTTAATGGCAAAAATTGTGAAGATATTTGTGCCCCATGTCATTGCTCACCAAAAGGTAAGTTCAGCAGAGAAAGATTTTAATCATAAAGTAAATAGGATGACTTGTTCTGTAGATACCAGTGAGTTCTTTCCCCAATCACGCTTGTCATTGCCCAGGTGACAAAATTGGCCATGGTGTCAGGGATGGAGGTTATGCATGGACTCAGGAAGTAGACTTCCATGTACCTGGACACAGCTGCTGCTGAGTGCCCAATATGCCAGCATTAGGACCAACACTAAGTCCTTGATTTGACACCATTCCCCAGGATAATCAGCCAGCTACCTAATGGCAAGTTGATTACATTGGACTGCTTCTGTCACAGGAGAAGTCTTTTGTTCTTAGTGAAATAGATATTTACTCTGGACATAGATTTTCCTTTCCTACATGCAATACTTCTAACAAAACTGCTGTACGTGGAATTACGCAGTGTCTTATTTACCATTATAATATACTGGCTTGTAATCAAAGAACTCACTTCAAAGCAAGTGAAGTGTGGGAATGGACCCATGCTCATGGAATTTATTGGTCTTACCATATTACCCACTATCCTGAAGCAGCTGGCTTGATAGAACTGTGGAAGGGCTTTTTGAAGACTCAGTCACAGTGGTAGCTAGGGGGCAATGTCTTGCAAGCCTGAGGCAATGTTATCAGGAGGCTGTTTAGGCTCTGAAGCAGTGTCCAATATATGGTACTGTTTCTCCCATAGCCAAGATACAGAGGTTCAGGAATCAAGGTGTGAGAAAAGGATTGCCATCATTCACTATTACCCCTAATGACTCACTAACAAAATTTTTGCTTCCTGTCACTGTGACCTTATGCTCTGCTGGTATAAAGGTCTTAGTTCCAAAGGGAGAAATGCTTCCACCAGGAATGCATTCCACCAGCAATTATTTCAATAAACTGGAAGTTAAGACTGCCACAAGGCAATTTTGGACTTCTCATGCCTCTGCATCAGTAGACAAAAGGAGTTATTATACAGTCTGGGTGATTGATGATGACTACCAAGGGGAAATTGAACTGTTACTCCACAAAGGAGGTAAGGAAGAATATGTCTAGGATAATTGAAATCCCCTAGGGTGTCTCTTATCATTACCATGCCTTGTGATTAAAATCAGTGGGAAACTACAACAACCCAATTCTGGTAGAACTGTTATTGGTCCATACCCTCAGGAATGATGGAAGGAAAGAGGCTTATTTCAATTTTAATTTTAACAAAGTTTAACCTATCAAATTTTCCTTCATGGATAGTATTTTTGGTGTTGCAAAAACTCACCTGCCAACCAAATGTCATGCATATTTTCTGCAATGTTTTTATCCAGAAGCTTATGGTTTTACATTTTGAATTTAGGACTATAATGCATTTTAAGTTAATTTTTATGTAATAAGGTATCTAGGTTCAATTGTTATACATAGGCATCCAATTGTTCTAGTTCCATTGGTTGAAATCTCTCCCTTTTTCCATTGAACCCCTGTGTTCTTTTGTCAAAAATCAGTTGACTATGTTTATGTGGGTCTATATCTGGGCTCTCTATCATGTTTTTTTGATCTGTTTGTTTATTCTCTTACCAATATCATGTGCTCTTGACTGCACTAGTTGTATAGTCTTGAAATTGGATAGCAAGTTCCCTAATTTTGTTCTTTTATATAATTTTGACTATACTGTGTCCTTTGCCTCCCCGTGTACAGTTTAGAATCAGTCTGTGGATATCCACAAAATAGTTTCCTGGGATTTTCCCATTGCATTGAATTTATAGATCAAATTTGGGGGAATTGACATCTAAAAATATCAAATCTTCCAATCTATGTTTCCAATCTATGCTCCAATCTATGCAAAATACACCTCCATTTATTTAGAATTTTTTTAATTTCTTTTTTTCAGTGATTTGTAGTTTTCCATGTGTAATTCCTGTGCACACTTCTTAGATTTGTACATAAATACTTCATTATCATGGTGCTATTGTGAATGTTATTTTTAAAAGTTGCAAATTCAGTAGTTTATTGCTACTGTATAGGAAAGCAATTCATTTTTACATATTAGTATTATATTTTGCAACCTTGCCAAACAAGCTTATTAGAGTACTTGGAGAGGTGTTTTTTGTTTGTTTGTTTGTTTTCTGTATATTCTCTGAGGTTTTTCTACGCTGAAATCAGTGAAAATGAATTGAAAATCATTTCATCTGCAAATGAACACAATTTTATTTTCTTTCATGTCTGCATCCTTTTATTTTTCTTCTTTTGTTGCCCTAGTTAGGTCTTCTAATATGATGTTGAACAGGAGTAGGAAGGAAGGCATCCTTGCCTTTCTCCCACTCTTAGAAGGAAAGTAGTTGTCTCTCACCATTAAGTATCATGTATCTATAGGTTTTTGTGTATAACCTGTTTTTCTGGTAAGGGAGTTCTATTCCTAGTATTTTGGGAGTTTTTAATCACAAATACATGTTGAATTTTGCTGAATACTTTCTATGCATCTTATGATTTTTCTTACACAATCTGCTAACCTCACAAATTGCATTTATTTATTCATTAATATTGAACCAGCCTCCTATTCTTGAAATAAACCAGACGTGGTTGTGATATATTAGTCTTCTACATTTGATTTGATTTGATTTGATAATATTTTGTTAAGGATCTTTGCATCTATGTTCATCTATAATAGAATTTGATAGTTTCCTTCTAGTTAGAAAAATGTTGATTACTGAAATATGAAAGAGATAGTATCAGATAAATTCATGTACTGAATAATAATATCACCACGCAAAAAATATGCTATTATGAATCAAACTAATTTCCACAAAAATTAGGTAGTACATAATATATATGTTTTACATTCAAAAATAATTTTTAATGTGTCTATTATTTTAAAATACTGTGTTTGTATAGTGTGTAAGTGTAGGAATTTCCTGGATGATGTAAAATAAAATACGAAGGTAGGGTAACATAGTTCAGATAAACATTATTGTATGGGAACAAAGATCATTGGCTCTAGAGTTAGAACATTTAAAGTGTGAATCCTGGCTCTAACATTGTATGAACCTTGAAAAATTCTTTGCTGTATTATCAGGTCAATAGAACAAGTAATCCTATTTCACTCATGGGATTGTTCTGAGATTATATGACATAATGTTTTTTAAATCACCAGTATGGTTCTGACACATAATTATGTATATTCATTTACTCAGCAAACATTTATTGAATGTCTGTTCTTCTACCATAGTTAATCAGTAAAAATTGAAAATAAAGAAGCCATTATTCTAGTTGTAAAGATGAATATGGCTAGTAATTATGAAAATGGTAATTTGATGAATAAAGGTTTGTGACAATTAATCAAAGCCTTTTGTGATTTGATTGAAAGAATGCCAGACAGAAACATTCTGCCTGGCAGAATGTTTCTTCCCAAAGTTTCAGTAATCTATGGAGTGACCACAACCTAGCAACCTGAATTTTCAATTATTAGTCCTGAAATATGTGGAATTATATGTTTGGAAAGATGTTACTTTTGCCACAAATCTGTGTTTTTACTAATCTGGATAAAAAATATATTTTAAGAAATAAATTCAGTTTTCATACTCTATTATCATAATTGCCAAACAAATAAGCAACTGATAGATAAATCTAAACACTTTAAAATAAGAAGTTTAAGTTATCTACATTTTAAACAAAGATATTAACTAAATACAAATTCTTTGACAGCCTGATACTTCAATGAAACTTGAAAAGAAAACTAAATATATGAACTTTTAGTATAGTTGAAGGGTTACTTAAACTAATGTAAAGGGGACTGATTTAATAATTCTGCTGCTATGTGTTCTTTAAAGTTCTTTATTCTGTAAAGTCTGAGTTTTGACAATGATTTCACCTAATTTTGAATAGTTGAATTTTAAAATTATAATACTACATATAATAGTAGATATCTTTGTATAGGGATGGAACCCTAACACATAAAAGGAATTAGAATACAGGAACCCTCAATAAAAAAACCCTCAAAAGACAGGTTGACCTGAGTGTTAAGGTGAAATGTCAGCAAATTTATGACATCCAAAAAATTTAAAATAACAATTCAAAACAGAGAAGAAAGACAACAATTAAAATCAGTTTACGTGAAATGGTATATAAAAAACATACAAAAATAAATGTGATCTCATGAGAACTCACAAGTAGAGAGAAAAATATCTGTGGCATGCGTGAGGTCAGTACAAAGTAATACATATGATTAGTTTGGGGCTTCTGTACCAAAATAAATGAATAAATGAAAATGGAGCAAATTGTAGAGAATGTAAGGGAAAATATTATTACCAAAGTTTTATCTAAACAGTCAGATTTTGAGTGTGATAACATACAGAGCTGAAAAGAAATAAAAACTCTGGCTAAGGAAAAATATAAAAACAAAGCTAAAGAATTTGTTGTTTTCCTTCCTTTTCTTCAGATGTAAGTAATGAAGCATGGTCCAGATCGATCCAGTGGTTCCTACTCTAAATGATGAGAATAGAAACAGATATTTTCCATCACATTTTATTAGAAACCCCATGTCCCTCCTTATATTGCTGAACGTGGGTCCACAGGTTTTATTCTAACATTTTCATTTGGAACCTGTTTTATTTTTTTCATAGCACTACATAGGTGGGTATAAAAGCAATGAAAAACTATACTAAGAAAATTTATCATCGTTAATTTTGGGGGAATACTTTCATAGAGATGTGACGCTTGCAGTATAACTAGACTCTAATTAGATCAAGAGTATAAGCAAGGCATTTAAATTAATGGAAACAACATAGACAAAACTCTCTGACAGGTAGACTGCCTTAAACAGAAAGGAGGTTATAGTGGGAAAATTTTGCATATCATAGAATCCCAAATTTTCAGAGCTAGAAAAACTTGAGAATTTACGCTAACTTCCCAATTTTCCTCAGTGGGAAAACTGACAATCAGACAGTTAAGAATTCTTCCGTATAACACATAGGCAATACAGAAAAACAACTATAACTATGTTCAAGTTTCTTGACTCCAAGTCTAATATCTTTATACTCTCACCAAGGTGAAGATTGCAGGTGACTTATGTTTTGCACACCTGTGTGCAGGTGACTTAAATATTTTTCCTTTATACATTCTAAGACCCAAGCCTCTTTATGAAGTGTGATTTATATTACTATATTAAAAGGAAAATTTTAATTCAATGTATTTTTTAAAACACGTATTTTTCACTAAATATCAATAACTGTATGAAAATGAACACCTCTTCTTCCATCTCCTGGACCATAAGGTTTGCTAACTCTGCACAGCTGTAGAAATTTTAAAAACTGGCATGTGGGGACAGGGTGAAATTTAGCCTTTTCAAGCAGATTCTTTTTTTTTTTTGCAATGACATATTGTCTCATCAACACATCTAGGAGCTTCTATTTTTGAAATGCTTCACTTATCACTTGTGGCGTGTTGAAATGGAACCTATTTTTTTCCCCAAAGAGAACATTCTTTGCAAAGACAGATTGTCTCATCTGCATTAAGAAACTGTCCCTTATGAAATACTCTGTCTACTGAGACATCACATGCTTTCTCTCTGCAAAACTTGAAGATTTAAAGATTGGAACTTTTACTTTATTCTTGAAAGTTTTTTGTCAGAAGCTAATAATTTAACTCTTTGGGTTTACATTCCTTATAAAACCCAATTATTATACTTAAAAAAGAAGTCATACTTCCATAAAAAGATACAGACTTTCATACAGATGTGATGCTTGAAGTATAACTAGACTATAGAAATTGCGGATAAAACTTTCCTTAGGTAGTTAAGTATCCTCCTTCCCACTAGACTATATATATATATATATATATATATAAAAAGGAATTATGTTAAGTTGAAGAACGTACCAATGAGGAGATGCCGAGGGACTATGGAACTCTGTGGACAGTGAAGTTGTCCTCTCTTGCCATAGAAATGGTCCAATATTCAGCACAGCAGGAGCAAGCTCAGAGTCCAATAACAGATAGTCCAGGCTCATACCTCAGATGAGCTACTCCCTGGCTGATGACATTGGGCAGGTCACTTTATTGCAATAACTCTTGGTTTATGTGTGTGTGTGTCTGTCTGTGTCCGTCTGTGTCTGTGTCTGTGTGTATTTACCATACAGGATGAGGATAATAATGGCAAATAGCACATGGGAGTTTTGTGGGTATTGAAAGTGCTTCCGCATGCCATGAGCTTAGCATATACTGCTTGGAAAGGAGTAAAATCTACATATGGCTATTTAATATAAATTTTTATTGAAGTATAATATTCATTTTGAAAACATTGAATTTATAATGAAAAAGCTCAATATATTTTGACCAAATGAACTTCATGTAACCAGCCATGTAATCAACGTTCAGATCAGAACAGCAAATATTCCTAGTACTCTCATGGAATGTTGAAATGGAACCTATTTTTTCCCTAAACCTTTATTACTTTCTTGGAGTCACTACCCCAGCAAGGGTAATGACTGTCCTGACAGCTAACTATCAATTTCTTTAGCCTGTGTTTGATTTTCTATATAGGGAGTTATACAATATGGGCTCTTTTTTGTTTTGCATTTTTCACCCGATATTTTCTGACTTGTACTCTCAAGGCATCTAGGACAGAGGAGGGGGCAGACAAATAAATAAATCTAGCTGTTTCTCAGTTGCAGGTAAAAACAGAGAAATATTTACCAAAATTCATAAAAGTTAAATACACAATTTTATACCATATCATACTGACTTCAAAATATAAATACAGCAAATAGTTTCAATGATACAAGAATTCAGGGAACATAGTACCAAAAATTACTTATAAAAAGAAGAAACTCTACTCATAAAATCTAGCCATCTAATAGAATAAAACAACTTTAGTAAAAGTATCTAGTCTCACATATAAAATTCTGCCTAAACAATGGTCTAAAAATATAAATGGTGCAAATCATGTAAGCATAAAAATAGCAATTTGAGAATTAACACTTGGAAGTTAGAGGCAGCAAGGAATGTCAGTGCCATAATCTCATTTTTCTTATTTACAAATTAATACAAATTATGTAGATTTGTTAAAGTAAATAAAAGAAATTTAACTCCATTATATAAACTCAAAATAATTAACCAAGCAACTTAAAAATAAAAACATAAATATTAAAAATTAAGAGTTAGGCAGAGAAGGAACTTACTTCTACCAACCTATTTATATTTTTTGTTTAAAATCATTTAAAAATGTCTCTTTTTATATTTTCTCCCTTCCTGATTTCTATTGGAATAAAGTTTTTACCATTTCACTAATTTTTTTTTGTGTGTGTGATATTTTGAGGTCATTGATTGCATTTTTCTTTTTTTTAATCCTTAAAGTTTAAAACAAATATTTAACTGTGAATATTCTAACAAATTTATAGTTGCTTTTACAATTAATATTAAAAAAGGATCAATTTTAACAATTTGAGTGCCCTATTTTTCCTTGTATCTCAGGTGTCTTCTCAATGCTTATCTTTCCTTTTTATTGAAAGATGCAGTCAGTATTTTATTTTGAGGGTTTTAGAGTGGTAAGCTACATTCGATATGATAAAGAGTCATAGTTAAAATGTGGCCCTGGGCTTCCCTGGTGGCGCAGTGGTTGAGAGTCCGCCCGCCGATGCAGGGGACACTGATTCATGCCCCAGTCCGGGAAAATCCCACATGCCGCGGAGCGGCTGGGCCCGTGAGCCATGGCCGCTGAGCCTGCGCGTCCGGAGCCTGTGCTCCGCAACGGGAGAGGCCACAACAAGGAGAGGAGGCCCGCGTACCGCAAAAAAAAAAAAAAAAAAAAAAAAAAAAAATGTGGCCCTGCACTGAGTCTGGCTTGATCATTTACTAGATTTATGACCATAAGCTCTCTTCCCTGTTTCTTAACTGACTCTTTATAGTTGTGTCTATGTGACCTTTAAAATGTATACATTTCTTCAAATTTATGTTTGTTTCTTTTAGTTGTGTATTTCATCCACTCTACTGTCTTTGTAATGAGACAGTATATTTTTAATTTGCAAAACATATAAATATAGAAAGGTATAAATATAGGTATAAACAAAGACACAGACATAGATATACAGCTATATCTTCCAATGTTTCCAATGAGATCTTTTTCACAGACATCTGTTCTCATGTTACTTTTACTTGTTTTTAATTCATGAAGCCTTTCTCTGTCTTACTCACTGTCTCTAATTTATATTTTTGAACATCTTAAATGAATTTCTTTTAAAATTGTTGTTAGATATAAATAATTTATAATTAATTAATCTATGTTGAAATTATGTGTTGATTATTTATATTGTTGGCTTTCTTAACATTAGATATTTTTTTTCACTAGATGGGACTTAATTTATAAATTCCTTTTTAATGAGAGAAGGTTGCTGTTATTTCTCTCTGTAGGTATTGTATAATTGCTTCCTCCTAATCTCTAATGAAGAGCTAGGTGTTATAATACCAGTTGATGTTACTATAATTTTATAATATTAGGGTATTTTGCATCCAGTTACTGAACTGGTATAAGTTTATATATAGTTTGATGCACTTTTCCTTTCTTTTCTTTTCCTTCTCACTCTCCTTCACAGGAGTCAAATCTTCATTTCAATCTGACAGCTCTCATAGCCCCGTCTAGTTCCTTTTCCCCTATATTTTCCTCATCAGCATTTTTTCCAGTAAATATTGTGTTCTTCTAATCTCATTTTGGCTTCTATGTCACAGAAGTCCAGGACTAACCCACTAGATATCCTTTATAATGAACAAGTTATTGTACTTCCATCTTTTACCACTAAGAAAGAACAGTGATTGGCAGGTCTCTTTGGCTTATGGATTCAGGATACATTATACTGTCCTGATGCACTTAACAGATCAAATGAAAGAAAGAAAGTTTTGAGTAGGTATGAGACAAATAGATGCTGAGATGACTTTGCATGATCTTACACTGCTAGAGAAATCTGTGGTAGATAAGGTTGTCTTTGCATAAAATCACACCTGTGATATCATGAAGAGTACTCTATGACCAGCTGTTACAGGAGGAAAATAAACCAAGTCTCATTTATGCATAGAGCAATTCAATGTGTTTGTACAAGTTGACAGTCAATTTCTATCACATGATAGCCTCATACACTGCTGGCTCTAAAAAAAAAATGTGGTTAGGGTAAATTCTTCTAGTGTGCAACAATGATGATTCACTGCATTGGAGGAAGAACTGCCTGAAGTTAGGTCACAAATGGATTCCTAAACTGCAATGAATGGTATGGCTATTTGGTCAGGGGCCTGGAAGGAGAAAAATCGGTAGATTTTGATGAAGAAGTAAGGAGGACACGGAGAAGAAGTGTCATAACACACCTTGGGAGCAGTTTTAAAGTACAATATGAGGATCGCTATGTGTCTCATTAATGACCACTAGAAAACATCCCCTGCAGAAGATTCACTAAACCAGGTGAACAGGTTGATAGATTCAGTAGCTTTCAGCTTCTGCCACCCTAGTTTTTATACAATGAGTCCACAGATCTCCATGCACGGTGGTGGGTGGTGAATCCACAGTAAATGGTGGTAGAGACAAAAACTGTGCATGGGTCCAATACCATAAGCTTCTTCTTACCAAGGCTTATTTAGTGACTGCTACTACTGAGTGTTTGATATATCAGCAGCAGAGATATTGTTGAGCCTTAGTATAATTTAATCCCTCAAGGAGATCAACTAGAACATTGGTGGCAAGTTGGTTACATCAAACCTCATACAACTAAAAATTATTTTATTTAGTCTTTACTGGGACTAGAGAATTTTCCCAATGTGAGTTCACTTCTTTGACTCAGTATCTTTACTAACACCACTATGCTCACAGAGTATCTGATTTACTGACATGGGATCCCACATGACGTGGCCTCTGATCAAGTGATTCACTATATGGGAAAGGAGATGTGAAAATGAGCACATAACAGTGAGTACTGACCCTTCCACATATTACACTATCCACAATCTGCTGATTTTATAGATCAGTGGACTAGCTCCTTGATAGCTTGGCTAAGTGTTAATTTGGAGAGAAACCCTGTGAGTTTCGGGTACTGTCCTTTTGGATCCAGTGTATATATTACACTAATGATGCTGAGTCCTTAGGAGGTAGAACACACAGATTGAGAAACCATGGGTGGGTGGATACAGCAGTGGCCCACTCACCATTACTCCCAGGATTTGTGCTTCCTGATTTTGCAACCTTAAATTCTATCAGTCTAGAAATCTTCGTCCCAATATAGCAACCAGGGGCACAGAAGTAGTCTCACTTGGTTATTTTGTGATCCCCATGCCAAGAACCAATAGGGAAAGAAGAGAGCTGCATTACTGGTAGGGTTATTGACCCTGTTCATCATGAAGATGAATGAGACCAATTGATTGATATATTGACTGATATATATTAGGGTCAATCATGGTAATCTCATGACCTATTTTAACTCTAAGTGAGAAATTACAATAGCCATGGCCTGAAGAAGGCATGGAAACAAGGGCATCATGCAACCAGATAAGCTACTTTGTTGGGAAGAAATGCTAGCTGAGGGTGAGGAAAGTCTAAAATGGATGGTAGATGGAGGAAAAATGAACATTACCTTGGGACTATAGGCAACTAGCAGAGATTTAGTGCATCCCAATAACTTCTCCTTCCATATTGCTCCCCCCCAAATTATGATCATCCAATATCTTAAAGGAAATATAGCAGGATGGAATAAACTTAAATTCAAGTGGAGCCAACCAGTGCAGGGGAGGGATATAGGGGAAATCTGAAGTACTTGGTCCAGGTACCTTCCAAACTCTTAAACTGTTGCTCTGCTTCAGATTGCCAGTACCTGTGATTCACTTTACGGACTGACCTTAGCATCTTGGAACTGCTCTGTCCCCATGTGCAGAAAGCTGGAAGTGTCTGGGAATTTTTTTATCCCCCAGAATTTATATCTGGCTCTTAATAGATGGCTGACAATTGTGGCAGTGTGAAAGCCCATTTCCTTGGCTTGAGTGAGTAAAAACTTCGGGTCTTAACCTAAATCGAAGAGTTCTGCAAAATCAGTCTGATGCTATACCCCATGGAACTTGAACTCAAATCACCCCCATACTGGGCTTCGACCTGTTTCCTGTCCTGCTTTCTTCGCAACATGCCTGATTTCTCACTTGTACATAAATTCATTCTCACATAACTTGTGTTTCTGGAGAATCTGTTTTATGACGACTTCTTGCAACATGCACGGTAATGAAGGTAGAATTCTGAACAAGGTAGTCATAATCATTCCCTTAAGGAAACGTATTCTATTATAGTGCTTAGAGCTAATGCAGTAAATGACATAATTATAGATTTTAGTAACTTTAATGCACATCATAAACAGCTGACTGAGATAAATAATAATTGGGTAATTTTTTATATAGAAAAATCAGAATCTGACAGTCCCATCTCTCTCCCGCTCTGCTGCCAAGGCACAGACAGCTGCTGTGTTCACTTCTAGCATAAAGCAGTGAGTGTGAATCCTGGGGATGGCAGAGGGCTGAGTCTCTATTGAGGAGAATTCTTCCATTCTCAATGGGTTGCACATAATCATTCTCTGAAAATAAACTATAGTTACACCCTTTCCAGAAGGATTTTATGCTCCCTCGCCTACAATCACTGGAGGCAGTCCTCTATGATAGAAATTGTACCCACATACAGGGAATAGGTATTCTCTAATGCAAATTCAAGCTGACAACCAATAATCATCAATCTAATAGGAAAACTCAGACAATGAAAGCAAAGTAACAATGTTCATCAATATATGAAAAGACAAAGGAAATCCCGTTACAACAGACTACCTATTATGGAGTGGGAAAACATACCTGCAAAATAGCAATCTGAAAAAAACAACTTAACTATATTAATATGAGACAAAATATATAAAGTATTTATGTAATTGCATTATAGGAGATAAAGGAATCACTATGTAATGCCAGAACAGTCAAGCAAGAGAATATTATACATATAAACTTGTATGCCTGCAAAAAGTCTCAATATATGTAAAATGGAAAGCTAAATAACTATATAATCAATCATGAGATCATTTCTTAACTCGAAAGGGAAAGTAAAACCAATCATATTTCATAGCACACAAAGAGATACACACAGATCCAGTGAATTAACTTCTATATGTGAAAACAAAACTTTATTTGGGAGAAAATATATGATCATTATATTAATTTTGGAATTCCTAAGCAACATGCCAACAACAAACTTACATAGACAAAATATGTAAATTCAAAAACCATAGACATATAAATCTGTGTGCGTGAGAAATGAACATAGATGAAAATATATCTCCAGATTGGGAGAAAGTACTTTTGAAACTTTCACAAATATATACACATCTCAAACAAACCAATAAGAATTATAACAAATAATAGATGGGCCTAATATGTCAAGAAACAGAAGAAGAGAAAAATATTTTTTCATGTGACAAAATATTCAAATATATGTGTTATATGATAATAACCATTAGATTGGCAAAAACTAAAATGTGAGCCAAATTAAGCCAGGGCAGTGACATGCAGAAATGATCATTCTCATATATCCATTGTAGACAGCAACTGTGCCATATTAACAAAGCTATAGTTGCATGAACCTAAGAGAATTTACTACCTAACAATTTCTTACTCATGTCTACGTGAGACCTGTACAAATTTTCTAGTCCTATTGTTTATAACACTTAGAACTGGCAAATCGTATATCTATTACCAGGGGAGTGGATAAATGATTAACATTTATGTTTAATTAATAAATACCATATATATGCCCAATTAAACTTCATAAAGATACATTTATAAGAATATACATAGTAGGATCTTTATAGTAGCAAAATTTTCGGAACTTACCTACCTATTTCTTAGTGCTTATTTTGTGCCATGTACTTCATGGAACATTACATGTGTTAAGTTAATCTTCACAAAAACCCTGTGTAGTGAGTAGTTTTAGACTGTACCACAATTTTCAGAAGAGGGAACTGAGGCCCAGTGGTAACAAGTAACATGCTTAAAATTACTCAGCAAATAAATAGTAGAGCCAGGGTATAAACTCAGTCATTATACCTCTAGAACCCATTCCTGTAAATACTGTGTAAAACATTCATTGAAAGTATAAAGGATGTACTTAGCACACTAGATAGTATTTTATTTTATTTTATTTTATTTTATTTATTTATTTTTTTGTGGTACGCGGGCCTCTCACTGTTGTGGCCTCTCCCATTGCGGAGCACAGGCTCCGGACGCGCAGCCTCAGCGGCCATGGCTCACGGGCCCAGCCGCTCCGCGGCATGTGGGATCTTCCCGGACCGGGGCACGAACCCGTGTCCTCTGCATCGGCAGGCGGACTCTCAACCACTGTGCCACCAAGGAAGCCCTAGATAGTATTTTAAAGTCATGAAACTCTGTTCCATTTATTAACTTGGACTCATATCAAAAGGTTCATATAGACCAAAAAAATCATAGAGTAGATAGTTATAGTATGAAACATGTACATAAAGTTTAAAAACATGCTAAACCAAAATCATGTAGTCTATAGATACATACATATGTATTAAAATAGAAAATGAAAATGACCTAGGCATGACGAGCCATATTTAAGTATGATTGTTAATTCTAAAGCAGTATTGGGACTAGAGAGTCAGATTGGAAAGGGATAAACAAAGGCTTCGATAGTATTGTTATTTTTTAGATAAATAAATACTATAGACGAGAGGCGGTACATTAATAATTCCTGTATAAAATATTGGAAATGTTTCATAATTTCACTGACTCAGAATGTCAGCATGCCAGGAAGTGGGGGCAAACAAGGCAAGGTTGAAAAGCTTCCAGGTCTGTTATTTATGTTGGGAGCATTGGACGACAACCTGCCCTCCCACAGGTGAGCTCATCTGAGAATGGGATGCTCTTATATGTTTACACAGAAACCTAAACCAAGGGCAGTTCTCAAACAACATAGATTCCTAATAGTCTATACAGATCCACATCATAAGAGGATGAAAAAGAGAAAAAATGAGTAAGGCTTATAAAGTAAGGGAAAATAAAGCAGCATTCGTAGAGCTCAAAAAATAAACATACGTCTGAAAAAGACTTCCATCAGGGGGCAGAAGAAAGCTTCAGGAAACTGCCACCTGTGAAACTGTATTACGCTTCTCATGTGCTATTTATTTGCCAGTGTATTTTTAAAGAATTTTTATATCAATGTTCATTAGTGATACTGGCCTGTATTTTTCTTTTCTTGTAGTGCTTTTGTCTGTTTCTGGTACCAGAGTAATGCTTACCTCTTAGAATGAATTTGGAAGTGTTTCCTCCTCTTCAGGTTTTTGGAAGTATTTGAGAAGGATTGGCATTAATTCTTTAAACATGTGGTAGAATTTACGAGTGAAGCCACCTGGTACTGGGCTTTTCCTTTGTTGAGAGATGTTTTGATTACTGATCAATCTCCTTACTAGTTATAGGTCTGTTCAAATTTTCTATTTCTTCTTGATACATTCTTTATAGGTTGTTTCTAGGAATTTATCCATTGCATCTAGATTATCCAATTTGTTGTTGTATAGTTATAATAGTCTCTTATAATCCTTTTTATTTATGTGCCATTAGTTGCAACATCTCCTCTTTCATTTCTGATTATAGTTAACAGTACTGTTATGTGAACACATGTGTTCTTACCACAATTTAAAAAGAAGTGTATTAAAAACAAGGCATGCATGGAAAGTAGCATAAAGCTATAAAGTAAAGAAAAAGGATCAAATAAAAGGTCTCTAAGATGTGATGATAAGTCAATGGTATTAAAATAAAGAAGGGAATAAAATGAAATAGATGTTGATGTGATAAGAGAGAGTTTAAAAGTGCATGGAAAGTCAAGTCAAAATTTTCCAGTAGGTGTTGCAATGAGGCAAATTGTACAGTATTTGCTCCCTGAATCCAAATTATAAGAAGAGAAACACTAAATATTAAGCATTCCATTTATAACAAAATTAGAAAAAAGTTCCTGACATAGATAGCAATACTTTATTTTTTAAATGTGAATTTGAAGTATGATAGAGTTGGAAAAGAAAAAAAAAATAAAAATCAACTATGAAGAGAGGAGATTTGAACAACATAATTAGACTGATGATTGGCCACACATGCACACACAAAAATAAAGGTTGAAACAAGATAGAAATGTGTATCTCTCTTATAAAAGAAGTCTTGATGTAGGTGATAGAGGATTGATGTGGCATTGTAATGTGTTAAGACTCCAGACTTCTTTTAAATCATTGCTTTATTTAACCTAACATGTACTTTCTTAGGTGTTTGATTAGTGATCAATCTCCTTACTAGTTATAGGTCTGTTCAAAGTTTCTTTTCTTCATGATACACCCTAGGTATTTATGGTACCTTAGATCATGGTCCAAGATGGCTACCGAAGCCATCATGTCTATATTCAAGCCAGTCCAGATTTAGGAATCTACATAAAAGTAACACATAGTAGTCCTTGACATCTCATTAGAAGTTAGGCATATGACCAAAGATTGCTCCAGGTCTGTCACAATCATTTTTTTTAACTATTGGTATCATAGAGAATTTCTACTGGTATCACAATAGGAGATGATTATAAGTTAAAAAAAGGAAATTGATTGTCTCTGGAGAAAAATGGTAGATGATGTGAGTGAAGAGATGATATGACCACAGAGATGACTTTAAATGTGTTGGTAATACAGTAGGTGCATATCTGTTAGTTTTACTATTATTATAAATGGTATTTATTTGCATACCTTCATATGCATGACATATAATAGTAATGCTGACTTTTAAGACACACAAACACTATATACCACTGTCCAGGTTATACCACTGCCCACGTTTCCCTTTAGGACTCAGGCACTTCCTTCGTCAGCTGCATTAGCAGGGTAGTTGAGTGACTGATGTCTCCAAGTTGAGTAGCTCTCTGTATAGCTGAGGCACACAAGGTCATGTCTTCCTCCATATGTGGGGATCCCAAATCCATTGACTGGTCTATATGGGGGAAAGGAGAACAATATAAAAATCTGACCCCTTTACTAAATGTCATCACAGTTCCAGAGTTCCCAGTAGGCTCTACTGAGATTTGCTGCAAATGAATCGCCATTCAACTCCTCCCTCCACCCAATCTCACTTCCTTCTCTTTCCGCAGGAGTTAATCCATAGGGTACCACCCCCAAATACAGTTCCTGCATGTAAATCTCTACCTTAGAATCATTTTTCCAGAAAACCACCTAAGAAAAAGAAGGTGATGGCTAATGCTTGTATTATATGTTCACAAAAACTTAATCAATTTTTAGATGAAACATTGCAAAACAAATTGGGAATGTTTAATGACAGATTATTGATGAGCACAGTTGTAAAAATGCCATAATTTTTTGTTTTATAACAATACAAGAATATTGCTTAATTTTCAAGTACTTCCCTATTTAAGATTTTGTTTGCAGAATCAAGAAAAGTCTACTATATTTCAATCAGCTCTATAAAGTATAGGTATCACAGCTAAATTATTAATTCCCAAAGAGTGTTAAAATGCAAGACAGTTTGGAGGGAAGAAGGAGTGCTAAATAAATCAATGGTGATTTTAATAAACTAGAAGCTTTTAGGTACTAAATCTGTCTGCATCTGATCTAAATTGCAATTACCTGTCAAAAAGTCATCCATCATCACAAGCTCCAAACAAACTTTCTTGGCAGCACATGTTTGAGGAAAGCTATTGCATGTGACAAATTTTTCTTCTGGTTTACCACATCCTCAAGAATAACAGAAATTTCAGGGAATATTTCCATACAACTCAGCAATAACCAGTTAGGTGGAAAAAATCATGTATTACATAGCTTATATAATTTATTAATACATGCTTTATATATAAACCGTTCATTCACAAATGAATGGTTTGATTTCCATTGTTTCTAATATCCATAATCTTCTAATCTAATATTTCAGTATTTTCTAGGAATACATGGAAATGTATATTTTAACAATGGATTTAAATAAATCATTCTCATTTCATAATATTTTTTATGTTAAAACTATCATAAGTTGTATTTGTATAAAATAATACTTTGTAGTCTCCATTAATAACTTAGCAGGGTTCAGGGGATATCATCTACAATGACCTTGATAAAAGAAAAATCTAGAGGCATTATTAGTTAAACAGCAAACTATTTCTAACCTTATCTCCTTATATTTATCCTTCTTTGAAAAAAAATATTGCCACTTTTAAGATTTTGCTGCCATAAAGTGCATTTCTAATTCAATTTTTATCTAAAAGTATTTTTTTATAACTAAAACATACTGCTTGGTACATAGTAGATTTTCATAATTATTGGTTCATTGGTTGATGCATACATTGAATGTATGGATGCTTCTTTTATTTTTTGTCCATTTTAGTACTCATGGTAATATACTCCTGAAATTATTTATTGCTTTGTGAGCAAAAAATCTGATATTTTTAAATAAAAACATGGAATAATATCTTTGTGACTTTAGGGCAAAAAAAAGATTTTCTCAGATAAGTCAAAAAAACCAATATGCATAAATATACAAAAAATATAATAAAGTAGATTTCATAATTAAAAACTTTTGTTAATCAAAATATACCATCAAGAAAATAAATAAGCATGTCATAAGTTGAAAGTAAATATTCACAAACCGTATAAAAAGATCTCCTACAATTCAGTAATAAAAATATAAAAATTTTTAATAAACACATGAGAAAAATGTTTAAGTAATGTTTACAAAGAGTTCACTATTGTCCAACAAACATGAAACAGTCTTAACCTTATTAATTTTCAGACATCATAAATTGAAACCACAGTTAGATATCACTGCATCCACCATAATGGCTAAAGTTAAAAAGACAGAATAGATGAAAAGATAAAATACTGGCAAGTATAGGGAATACTGAAGTGCTCAACTTTTGTTGCTGAGCATGTAAAATGTTACAATCATTTTGGAAAAAGTCCTGGCAGCGTTTTTAAATATACATAAAACTAAATACAAAAAACTGTGAGCCAGCGATTTCACTCTCAGGCTTTTATAAAGTTAAATAAAACATATTTTATTTAATATGTAAAATAATACAATAAAAAATTAAAAAAGAAAACAAAAGCCTCAGCATAACTCACAATATCCCCAAACTGGAGATCAGTTGATTATCCATCATACAGAATTGATAAATAAAACCGATGGTATATTTATACAAATAAATAAAAATAGAAAAAAAGAAACTACTGATATGTGAAACCAGACAAATGAAAGACAAAATTTTGTGTTGACTGACAGAAGTCTTATAAAAACAAATTGAATGTATAATTTCACTCCCATGTAGCTCAAAATTAAGCAAAATTCATCTATGGTGGAAAAACTCAGAACAGTAATTGCTTCTTGGGGAGTGAGTGTGGTGATTGACTGGAAAAGGACATAGGAAGCTTTTGGAGGTGATAATAATACTATTTTATTTAAGTCACTGAAGAAGTATGCAACTGTCAAAACTCTGAATATGTATCCTTAAGATTTGTGCATACATATATGTAAATTTCTCCTAAAATTCTGTGCAATAATATTGAATTCTACTTAACAATATGCATGCTAAAATATTTGCATTGTCTTAAATTTACTTAGAAAGATATAAAAAAAATGAAATGGTAAATGTATAGCAAGATCTATAAAAATGTGATGAAACAAGTATAGTAAAGATTAGTAAAAGGTTATTGAATGTTCATTCTAAATTATCTTTGTTTTGTGTTTGAAAAGTTTCATAATAGAACATTAGAATAAATGTGGAAATATAAAGAAGCTAGGGGACTTGTGGTTTCACCAGATGAAGTAGCTCCATTCCTCCCAGATCCTCCCTCATATAACCACAAATGCCTAAACATAACACAGCAAGCAAAGGAAGACTGAATGTTGGAAAGAGGAAGGTGGACAGCCTAGGGACCTTAGGACTTCAAGAGAGACATGGCAATGAGTTCCCTGGGTGTCCTTATCATCTTTCATATATAGCAAATAAAGCTCTACAGAAGTCCGAATCCCCAAAATGACAAAAGGTGGACCAAAATGAAAAAACAAAAAAAGAAAAACAAAAGGTTTGAAAAGGCTTTATACTCTAGCAAAATGATTAGGAAAAATGGTAGTGTAATGACAGACATTTTGGCAATAATCATCCCATTCCTGTGAAACACCAACAGAAAGAAATGGTACCACTCCTACTCATTGTTTCAGTTAGGCCAACTAAGTAATAATAATGTGATAATTAGTGTAATAATTAAAACTGAGCAGAAATCTATGAAGTAGATAATAGACAAATGATAAAGAAAATTAACAAAGAAAAAAGTGGGTTCATTGAACAGATGGATAAAATTGATAGATTGCTAACAATTCTGAAAGAAAGAGAGAGGAATATATGGACCACTTTATGACAAACAAATTTCACAACTTAGGGAATATGAATTTAAGATAAAATAGGACATTTAAAAACCCTGTATACTGGCTAAAGAAAACAATTCATTTTCAAAAACATTCTCAAAAAAAGCTACAGGCCCAAATAATTTGGTTAGTAAATTACTAAAATAAATAATATAGAAAATGTTCCAGGAAACAAGAGAAAGAATACACACTATTTTTATGAGGTCAGCATTAATGTGGTATAAACACCGGATAAAAGTATTATGCATTATTTATAGATCAATTACCTTCATAAATACAAGCATAAATGCTTAACAACATATAGGCAAATCAAATTAAGCAATATGTAAACAGGTTTATATATCATGGCTAAATGCTGTTTTTCCCAGGAACATAAATTTGGATTAACATTCAGAAATTACTTAATGTATTTTACTATATTAATAAAAGAAAAGAAATAAATAGCATGATTATCTTAATAGGAGAAGATTAATTTGACAAAGTTTATCACCCATTCTTGATAAATTCCTGAGGTGGTTAGGAAGAGAATGAGCTTCTTCAATCGAATAAAGTACATCTATTAAAAACCTACAGCTATTATCTCATATGGTGAATATAGTGATCAAACCAAGCATGTTGACTCTTACCATTTCTTTTCAACACTGTACTAGAGAAGTTATCCATTACATTAAAACAAAGGAAATAGGGGCTTCTCTGGTGGCGCGGTGGTTGAGAGTCCGCCTGCCGATGCAGGGGACACGGGTTCGTGCTCCGGTCTGGGAAGATCCCACATGCCGCGGAGCGGCTGGGCCCGTGAGCCATGGCCGCTGAGCCTGCGCGTCCGGAGCCTGTGCTCCGCAGCGGGAGAGGCCACAAGAGTGAGAGACCCGCTTACTGCAAAAAAAAAAAAAAAAAAAAAAAAAAAAAAGAAAATAAATTAAAGACATATATATTGAAAAGGAAGAAGTAAAACTCTCTTTTCACAAATGAAATGGCTGCTTACATAGAAATACCTAAGGAATAAGAAGAGAAATATTAGAACTAGTTAGTGAATTTAGAAATGTTCCAGATAAAAGGTCAAAACACAAAAATGTATTGCATTTATATATACTAGCTTTAAACAGTTTGAAATTAAAAAAAATTCTAAGTCCCTTTACAATAGTATCACAAAGAATAAGATATTAAAGAGTACATTTCACAAAATACTTTCAAGATTCCTAAAACTACAAAACATTGCTGAGAGAAAATAATAAAAACCTAAATGAATGGGAAATTATACCATGTTCATGAACTGGATACTCTATATTTAAGATGCCCGTTCTTCCCTATATGATCAATGTTTTGGATCATTGAAAATGTTTCTCTCATGGGAATGAATAATCTTACATTTATATTAAAAATACAGAAGTTCTAGAATTTCTGAAAGCAGCTTGTAAAATAAACAAAAAGTTGGAGGATTTATACTATTGCAAATCAAGACTTTCTACAAAACTGATGTGCTATGTTTTCATGATAACTAAAAATTGTAAATGCAAGAGAATAGAGTTCAGAAATAAACCTGCAAATATATGGGCAATTGATTTTGACAGAGGTGACAAATTATTCAGTGAAGAAATTAAATACTTTTTAAATTGTTATGGAACAACCAGATATCTATATAGGAGAGAAAAAAGCTTTCTCTTACACCATACACAAATAAATATTAATTTGAACAGGCTCATAAACCTAAATTTAGAGTTTAAAATTATGCAGCTTCTTTAAGAAAACAGAATATATCCATGGCCTCAGATCAGGTAACAATTCTGAAAGTGAACTCAGAAAGCAGCAGTATTAAACATTATAAAATACATCTCAATAAAATCAAAAATTTTCAAGAGGAACTCTCATTCATTGTTGGTGGGAATGCAGAATGATGCGACCACTTTGGAAGACAGTTTGGCAGTTTCTTACAATACTACACATACACTTACAATCCAGCAATCTTGCCCCCAATGAGTTGAAATCTTATGTCCACACAAAAACCTATACATGAATGTTCATAGCAGCTTTATTTATAATTACCAAAACTTAGAATTAACCAAGAAAGACTGCTGTAGGTGAATGGAGGAATAAACTGGGGTACACTAAGACCGTGGAATATTTTTCAGCACTGAGAAGAGTGAGCTGTCAGGCCAGAAAAAGACATGAAGGAATATTAAATGCATATTGCTAAGTGAAAGAAGCCAATTTAAAAAAGGCTACACACTGTATGATTCCAATTATATGACATTCTAGAAAAGGCAAAACTATGGAGACAATAGAATATCAGTGATTGCTAGGGATTCAGTGAGGAGAGAGGGAGGGATGAACAGGAGGAGCACAGAGAATTTTTAGGGCAGTGAAACTATTTTGTATGATGTTACAGTGGTAGATATCTGTTACAGTATTATACATTTCTCAAAACCTATAGAATGTATAACAGAAAAAGTAAACCCTAATGTAAACTATAGACTTCAGTTGATAATGAGGTGCCAGTATTGGTTCATGGAATGTAATAAATGTACCACACTGATGGTGGATGTTGATGGTGGGAGAGGCTTTTTGTGAGGTATGAGGGGATGGGGAATGAATAAGGGATACGTGAAAATGCTCTGCACTTTCCATTCAATTTTGCTTTGAACCTAAAACTGCCCTAAAAAATTAAAGCCTATTAATTTAAAAACTTAAACTTCTGTTAATCAAAAGACACTATCAAGTAAAGAAATAAGGTAGACAAAATAAACACTAAATATTTGTAAAATACATAACAAAGAACATATTGAGAATACATAAAGAACTCCATCTCAGGGCTGAGATAAGAAAATCTCAAGGTGTACCTGCAGCAACTTTTTTCCCTAAAAAGTAACGAAATGCGCAAAGAAATGTGTAAAGCACAAAGAAGCCATCTTGAACAAACTCCTTCGGACTTAATCTAGGATAATGTGAATGTCAAAATATACAATGACAGAATGTATATAACCCATCGAATAAAAGAAGCCATTAGTCCTTATGTAAATAGGTCAGTAATAAACAGAGGAAAAGAAAAAAAAACCTTTTAAGGTAGACTGCTGACTATATAATCAAAAAATATGAGTAAAATGTTGATGAGAAACAGCATATTTTCATAGTTTCAATATGGATTCTCTGATATTAGCTATCAGTTACAAAGGGGAAAATAACTTCACTATAGTGGGAAAATTCCTTAGTCCAACCACTAAACCTAACATCACCATTAATGAAATAAATCAAGTATCTTTCTTCCTGATATGATGTAACTGGAAAGACAATTTAATTTTTGCCAAAATGTATATAGACTTAATTTAAGTATAAAGTAATATAAGAAACATCCAAATTGAAGGATGTTTTCTAAAATTATTGCCAAATCAAAAAAGATGAAGAAAGGCTGAGTAAATATTCCAGATAAAAGGAGATTACTAACACATAGCAATTAAATGCAACGCATGGGCTAAGATTGGATCTTGGGTTGGGAAAAAAGTATAGTTCTATATTTTACTTTGAGACAGTTAAAATTAAAATGTACTGTCGATTAGATAATAATATTGTATCATGTTTAATTTTCTGATTTTGGTAACTGCACTATGATAAGTGCATTGCATATTTGAACCAAATACTTTGTTTTGGGGAAAAACACAAGGAAATATTTAGGGGGTAAATGGGAATGTTTCCAACCTATTGTCAAACGGCACCCTTCCCTTTGCCTGCTAGTGCCAGTCTGTAAACATAACTGTGCAAACTGAAATCATGCAAAGCCATCTTAACAATCAGTGTGAAAAATTACTAATGTTCTGTGACCTTTAACATTTTTGTCAAAGTATTAAAAATTCTCTTACTTTCTCTTATAATGTATAGGGAAATTAAAATTAGTGAAACTAAAATTTATTTTATACATTGTAATTTAAAATGTTAGAAATATTTACAATTAAATAATTTTACTTCTTTGCATAAAATTTATCAAGAGAAATTTGAACATTGCTTTTTCTAATATTTTATCCTTTGCACTTTCAATATGGTGAAATATCTCTGAGAGTTTCTTTAATGTGACTTTTTTTTTACTAGCATGACTTCTGGAACATCATCATCTTTTTTGTCATAAGTGTTTGTCTCATTTATGTCCATAAATTTGCCTTCAGTAACCTCCTCTGTGTTGCATACCTAGTCTCTCAAATATTGATGGAATCAACATCCCCATAGTCAGCCTCTATATCTTCCATAACTCCATTTATGTTCAATTTGAATTTCACTCTAGCATTATCGATTTTCATTTATATTTTGCACTTTCAACTTTGTCAACCAGTTTCCTCTTTCAATAATTCATTTTTATAAAATGCCATTTGGGTTTATCACTGGGAGATAAGCAAGTGCTACACACTTTTCTATTTGTGAATGAACTGAATAACAGATACACAGCGACAAAGTACTGACAGACTGAAAAAAGTGACATGGTTAGTCACTGATCATGATGTACACGTGCTATTTACATGGTAATTTGTAGGACAGAAGAGGTAGCAGCGGAGTTTATACTTTGTGCAATTACATACAGTTAATATACCACAGTAACTGAAATCTGAACTTTGTTGTTGGGCCTGGTGTTGTTTAATTAACACGTGGTAACTGAAATTCACTCTTATGGAAGCTATGTAAGGCCTCTTTGTGTGTGTGTCTTTGTGCCTGTGTGCTTGTGAACAAGCGCATGTTTGTGCACACAAATGTTTTTTTGCTGAGACAGTGAGAGACAGAGAGACAGAAGCAAATGGGGCAAAATGATGTAAACAATTGTTAATCTGTGTTAATGGGACTTCCTTGTACTTTTCTTAAAATTTTTCAGTAAGTTTCAAATCATATCATAATAAAAGTTATGATAATGAAATAAAGAAAGGAAATGAAATACTAGGTTCCTCTTTTAAAACTTTATTAATGCAATGGAATGTTTCTCAAATTACAGTTAAATTAAAAGGATCTTTGATATTATCAATTGTATAGCCCATTTGTTCCAAGATTGGTTTTAACCTCATACAGTTACTGCACCTATTTCAGAGTAATTATATAGATGAGTCTTCTTGAAAATGACACTTCTGCCCCAGGGGCATTAAAACAAATGTGAGTTAAAGATTGAAAATTCAGTTGTTGTCCATATATTATCATGCCATTTTAGGATTTTAGTGACATCTTTCTTGTTACTTAATTCAATAGCATTCTTATTTAGGAAATATGCCTTTGAGACCTTCACAATTTGAAGCAAAGAGCCTTTTACAAAGATTGAAAAAGATATGCCCCATGTCTGGTATAAAAGCTAAGTATTATGTTTCTCAGGGGTGGCTGATTTATTGATCTTGTTCTAGTTTCTCAGGACTGAATTCACAAATTTATTTAGTCCAAGCAGTGATAGTTCAAATAATTTATGTATGTGTGTGTGTGTGTGTATACACACACACACACACACACACACACACACACACACATATATATATCTTCTAATTCACCAGGTGACTGGGTTTGTGTTTTTTGTGGATTTTCTTATACTGACATATATATATATATATCCTGAAATTATGGTGCAAGCCCAGCAATTCTTTATTAAAATATCCAAAATAAAAAATCCAGGAACAGGTAGAGAATATGAAAAGCTAAAGTGTTAACAGAGATCTCAAATCCAGTTGGAGATTCTATTAGCAAAATACTAAGATAATAAATCAATCTGTTGTTCAAAATATAATAGCTGTCACTTAATGCTACATTTCTAATGAATAGATGTGTAACAAGTTTTCCATTTTCCTAATATTTCCTAGGAAAGATTTGTTTCTCAACTTGATCATGTTTTCTATTTTTATTTTTTGACCCAGTTACTCAATACTACAATCTGAGATATCTACCAGAAGCATCTTTTTTATGGATGGAGATCTGTCAATAACACTGTTATAAATATTTCTTCTTAGTGCTATTGATTTTAACTAATAGTTTTTACTTCATCTCCTGTTTTATATTATTTATGATTAAAAGCTGTAAGCACTTTTGGACATAAATAATAGGAATTGACTTTAATATAATTTTAAACATCTCAGTCATTTTATAAAATTTTTGATTTGTCCACCATTTGCTCATCTAAATATGTTTTCCTTTTCCATTTAATGCAGACAATTGAGTTGGGGAAAAAATAAATATGAAACCAAAAAGAACAGTGTGTAGAAAGAAAAATATATCTTTTTAACATCTTAGGAAATGAGGTCTATGCCAGGGACACTGTTGTTCTCTAACCAAATCTCTGGCTGTGAGAATGGCTGCACCGCTTATAACTGAATCTCTTTCTTGGAATCAGATGAAGGAAGCTGCCTCATCAATATTTTGGTCCTCTCGGAGGAGAACTGGCATTCAGTGTCTGATTGGAGTGGGAGAGTGTTGAAAGAACTGAGTCTCTTGCTTCTAATTAATATACCTCTAGAAGGACTATCCCATATCCAGAGCTCTGAAAGAATTGTCTGAGGGCACACATGTGACCACTGCGTAGTTTGATTTCTCCCTCACGCACTCCTGCTTCCACAGGTGTTGTTCCACAGGACATGTGACAATTAAACCACCTGCATATCAATCGCTTTCTCAGAGTGTTTTTGAGCAACCCAACTCAAATGGATAAGGATTTGATCCCTGAGAGACAATTTCATTAGTATAACCGTGTTCTGACATTCCTTCAACTCTTTGACATTTAACACTGATGTCTAACTTTTCATGCAACAAATATTATGACTATGAGATACATCAGAAAGATATATCAGAAAGATGGAAGATGCTATCTTAGAGCAATGGTTCATAAATCTTATTTTTTTTTTACCAGAATCCCTTGGAGAGCTTGCTAAAACTTGACATGTGGAACCTCACGCCCAGAATTTCAGATTCAAATTATCTGTGGTGGGAGCCAAAATTCTGCATCTTTAACAAGTTCTCAGGTGATGCTGATGTTGCTGTTTTCGGGACCACATTTTGAGAGAGATGACCATTAGTGGCTTTCTTAAAAAAAAAAAAAAGGAATGGTAAATATCAGGAAATTTAATGATGTCAAATGAGAATTTTCATGAAATAAGAAATTATAAAAATTACAAAATATGGAGGACTGCTTTCTAATTTGATTTGAATATAAGTAGTTTCTTTTCTTACTATATAAAATGGCAAAGGGATCACACTGAAATCTGCTGTCAGAGGAATCCCTCACTATTTGTAAGAGCAGATAAAGAAAAAGTTACTAGTATGCTGTAAGGAATACTTCACCATAATTATCATGTAGAGATAGGGTTGCTGCTACATAATAGAGGCAGAGTCAACTAACCTATGAATGTTGGGTCCATATTTTCTTCAGGCAGAACCATTTATTTTAAGACTTGATGCACAACATAGCAGACAGATTAACATAAGAAATTGGATTACATACTTTAACTACATCAAAGAAGACCATTGATGGGGAAACTGGTGAGAGTAATACCATTAATAAACTCTACCTTACAAAACATTATATTGATCTTTCTGAAATAATACTTTCAAGGAAGAAAATACGACAAACCATGCCACAAATTACCACAGAAAATTGTGTAATTCTTAAAAATATTAAAATATATTGAGATAGGCTTTTGCAAAATGTATGGAGAGCTGCCAAGAACAGGTTTTGAAACATGATTAATGGGTTCATGTACTATGAGAAAAGTTATATAAAACCATAATCATTCATTATTAAATACATATAATGCCAGACACTGCCTCAGGTATCATGGGTATACTGACAAATAAAGATGTGCACTATCTTCATAGAGCTTGCGTTCCAGTGGGAGAAAAAAACAATTACATACATAAGCAGACATAAACAAACACATACATATGGTTAGTATTTGTAATTGTTTTGAAGAAATTATTGTAAATCAAAAATCAAAACCTCATTTAAATACAAAGTAAAATCAAAGGATAAAGCTACCTGCTGTTATAGGAATATGAGCTTAGCAAAAGCAATATGACACATAGTGCATATTTAAAACATTGAGTGAAAGACATCAAAGACATAGGAAAAATAGTTATACAAAAATATTTTTAAATAATATTAAAAGAAATGTCAAAGAACAACAACACAATAACATTTATGAATCTGAGAATGATTATGAAATAGTTATATAACAAAGTAGTGATGATATACATAATATGCTCACATAAAATGGTAAGATAAGGGTAATTTTTAAAATTGTAGGAGCAAAGAAGGAGCCATTTTAAAAAGCCCATGAACCCTCATAAAATGTTTTATAAGCAATTTTAAAATTTTATTATAGATTATAGATTCTCAAGATGTGTTACCAAGGTTTTATTTTTTTAATTAAAATTTTAAATATTAAATACAACATAGTATTTTAGTAAAACTATCTGAAACAGTCAAAATATGGAAGTGTATTAGTAAGTATATATTTTATTAGAACTGGAGAAGTAATTAAAAATATGGTAGGAAATCAAAAGAAAGGTTGAAAAATATATTCTGAAAACTATGGTGATTATTTTGTCCACTAAGAAAGCCTCCAGGGGTGGCACCTGGCCCCGGCTCCGCGCAGGGATGTGGCAGGAGGGCGACCTGGGGGCGGCGGCCCGGCTCGGGCCGGGGGCGGGGGTCCTCCCAGACCCGCTTGGGGCGGAGGAGATGGGGGCGGCGCCCCAGCCACCTCCCGAATCCGCCTCTCCTTCCCTTGCCCCGCAAGTGGCCTCTGCCGCCACTTCCTGCCTTTAGGGCCTCCAGCCGAGGAGGGTCCAATTCCTCAGGCCCTTAGTCGCCGCTGTGGTCAGGGTGAGGCTGTGAATGTTGCACAAACTTCTTAGCGCCTCAGGAGCTTGGCCGTGGACGCCCGGGGGGCCGCGCTTCGGAAGTTGCGCGGTCTGCTGCGTGTTGCGTTTGCTGCCGTCCTGGTGCAGAGCGCAAAGTTGCCCCCAACCCCCAACCCCGCCCAGCTCCCTTAAGCGAGGGGCTGGCGCTGGGGCGGCTTCTCCCGGGGCGTGCCCGGACCTGCCCGAGCGCCTCGTCTCGTCCCCGTAGGTCTAGGAGGTCGTGCCCGTGGTGGGTTCAGACGCTGGTTTCGAGACCGCTGCGCCCAGGCTGCTCGTGGGAGCAGCGTCCGTGCTATGCTCGTTTTCGGGTGAATTCTGGAAACGTTGGAACTTTGATGTTGCTTTCAGCTCTTCGTCAGTGTCCTCTGGCCGCGTTTCGCAGAAACCCAGCAGGATGGCCGCAAACAAGAGCAAGAGCCAGAGCTCCCTGGCCATTCACAAGGTGATCATGGTTGGCAGCGGAGGGGTGGGCAAGTCGGCCCTGACCTTGCAGTTCATGTATGTTGAGGTTCTGCCCCGTCCAGCTTCCTGCCACACAGGCTGTGCTGCAGTGACCGCGACATTTTGGGATGTGGCCAAGGGAAGCGGCTTGACCTAAGGATGCAGTTAGCAGAGGCCCTGGCCTTGTGATGGGGGCGCGGGGAGGGCTGTGTCCAAGGCGCCCGGCACGGCAAGTGAGTGGGCGAAGGCTCCAAACGCGGTGTCATAGGCCGGTCTGGAAGGTTTTTGCAGGCCTTACGGCTCCTTACAGGGAAGAGGGATGCACGGCCTAAATTTGCCAGTAGTTACCAAACCGCCCTTACTAGGAACGTCACCTAGTCGTGAAGCCGAAGAAACCTTGCCAAACCGTCATGAAAGAGAAACTCGGACCAGCTGTGCTAGAGGAAGGGCTGAATTTTTTCAATTCTCTAGAAGCAACGTTGGCTTGGCCAAAAAGTGCGTTCTGGTTTTTCCAGACCATCTTTCAGTGGCCCGGAACGAACTTTTTGGCCAACCCAGTGCTTCAGGATCCCTGGCATCTGACAAGATAGTTCAAACGCATACAGCCAACAGAGTAGGACGGTATTGCAGAGGTGTGTCAGCAGTTAATGAGCAAGACTGTTATTCTGCTGGATTTGGGGTGCGAGTGGTATTTGTAATATTGCCGTGGAACAAATCCCCACACGGACATCCGTCACCTCCAGTTTCCAGGGTCTGGCCCGGCTGAGCGTGGTGCTGCCCAGGCTCTCAGGCTGTGTGGAGGGTGCCCGGCCTCCTGCGAGCCTGCGGGCTGCTGGCGGGTGCAGGACGGGGCCCCGGCTGCTGGAGGTCGCCCCCAGTTCTCCGCCGCATGGCCATTTCTGTAGACAGCTCTTCCCATGGCCGCTTGCTTCTCCCCGGCCAGCAGGGAAGTGTCTGGTAGCTAAGACGGATCCTTCCACACAAAAACGTGGTCACGGGGTCGTGTCATCATGCTGCCCGTACGCTGTTGGTTGCAAGCCAGCCTCAGGGCCTTGTGCACTCAAGCAGAGAATGCCGTACAAGGGCGTGACCCATCGAGGGTCCCCGGAGGGTTGGGTTCACTAGAGTATTTGTGTATTTTAAAAACTGTGTAATGAATTATAATTTCTTTTCTCCTTCTATAATCATTTTTGTATTTAGAAAAAAAAAAGAAAGAAAGCCTCCAGGTAAAATGTGTATGAATTTATTTTTAAAGGTTATAGCAGTTGGGAATAGATTTCAGGGGATGAGTGGAAGCGTAATTGGAGCTTCTTAATATTTTGTTGTAGTAAAGTGAAGAATATAAATTTAATCATATATTTAGTTTTCTCTACTAATAAAGATTGCATTTAACAATATATATGTCAATTAAATTGTGAATAAATACTGTTATGTAGGAGAGAAATTTGAAATAGTATATTAATTCTATTATTTAAAAGTTCTATTTGTGTGGATGATTAAGAATATATGTTGCATATACGTGAACTTAGTCACACAAATGTTTATTTAATCTTGATTTAAATTATTATTTTCTTAATAAGTTATTTTATAATGAATATTCCCTCTAGCTAGTGGGAAGCAGCAGCATAACACAGGGAGATCAGCTCGGTGCTTTGTGACCACCTAGAGGGGTGGGAAAGGGAGGGTGGGAGGGAGACACAAGAGGGAGGGGATATGGTGATATATGTATAGCTGATTCACCTTGTTATACAGCAGAAACTAACACATCATTGTAAAGCAATTATACTCCAATGAAGGTGTTAAAAAATAATAATAAAATAAAATCCAGGCATGTGTTATACATGGATTTTTTTAAAGTCCAAAATGAAAATTCTCTGTCTTTTAAATGGAATGCTCTGTTAATTTGTCTGTCATAATTATTGGTATATGTGCTTTTTAACCACCTTTTGACTTGTTTTCTATTTATCTATAATTAGGTTCTTTTTTGTTTTTTTTCTTTACTTACCTATGTTATTGCTGCAAATTTGATTTTAATTTGTTTTCTCTCTGCCTTTGCTATACTAGTTTGAGAGCTATATTTAATCTTATTATTATTTTAGTGGACATACTTCACCTTCTAATATTAATAACTAATTTAATAAGCATAAAGTTATTATATTAACTGTAGTCTCACCAAAATATTTTTTAAAAACCTTAATCATTTACCACAAAATTACTACTGTTGGGCTTCCCTGGTGGCGCAGTGGTTGAGAGTCCGCCTGCCGATGCAGGGGATACGGGTTCGTGCCCCAGTCCGGGAAGATCCCACGTGACGCGGAGCGGCTGGGCCTGTGAGCCATGGCCGCTGAGCCTGCGCGTCTGAAGCCTGTGCTCCGCAACGGGAGAGGCCACGACAGTGAGAGGCCCGCGTACCACACACACACACACACACACACAAAATTACTACTGTTGTCTATTATTTTACTTTTGCCTATTTTTAATCTTCCCAACTAACATCCTCATCATAAATAAACACTAACATCAACATTTCACACAAAATGTTTAGATATTTTTCTAAATATCTTGTTTCAAAAACTATCTTCAGGGTTCTTTACATCAAATTGTTTTTCTCATTGGATTAAACGTTTTTCTTCCTGAATTAATTATTTGTTGAATGCATGTTGGTGGTGGTATTTTTAAAAATTTTTTTATTTGTTGCTTATATGAAAATGTTTTTAACTTGTCCCTTCTCCTGAAAGTTAATAGGCAGAATAATGCCCTTTCCCTGAAACATCTGAGTATCTTAGATTACATGACAAAGAGGAGTTAAGTTTGCCGGTGAAATGAATCTTTTTAAACACCTGACCTTAATGTAGGGCGAGTAGTCTGCATTTTCCAGGTGGGCCCAATGTAGTCGCAAGAATCTTTATAAGAGAAAGAGGGAGGCAGAAGAGAAGAATCAGGGAATTATTAAGATGGAAGCCGAGTTGGAGAGGTACCATGTTGCTGGCTTTGAAGGTGAAGGAAAGAGGCGGTGAGCTAAGGAACACAAGTGGCATCTAGTAGAAGTTGGAAAAGACAGATTCTCTCCTAGAGTCTACAGAAAGAGGTGCACCCCTGTTGAAACCTGAATTTTAGCTCAATGAAAACCCATGTTGCACTTGTGAACAGCAGAACTGTAGGATAATTAATTTGTATCGTTTAAGCCACTGAGTTTGATAACTTGTCACAGCAACAGTAGAAAACCAGTACAGATATTTTGGCTTTGTACAAAACTTTAACTTGATAGTTTCTCTCTGTTCTCTGAATATAATTTTCTCTTCTTTGAATTTTCTTCTCTTTGATGATAAGTATTCTACTGTCTGTTCATATCAAAAGTGTTTTTGCTCTAGCTTATTTTAAGATTTTCATTTTGTCTTTCTACTATTCTGCATGTTTTGCTACAATTTTCACATTTTTTCAGCTGTGCTCTTCTAAAATCTCTCTTTGGTTCATTTGTTTCATTCATTCTAAAGAAAATGTTTAACCACTAACTCTCAAATAGTTCCTCTAACTCTATTTTCTATATATGTTTTTCTAGGACCCCATTTAGACATTTGTTAGACCTTTGAATCCTGTCCTCCCCTTCACTTTTCCCTATTTTCATACATTTAAAAAAATTTTTCTGTAGTACATTCTGCTTTATTTCTTCAGGTCCAATGAAAATTCATTAATTCTCTTGAAAGCTTCTATTTCATAGACTATAATTTGTAGAAAACTTGTGGTGGAGTATTTTGATACATCTTTAATTTAGAGAAGTATTTGTCTCTGGTATCTCACAGGAGCCTAGGAGTGATGGCAACCTGATAGGCCTCCAGGTGCTTTTAATTTTCCCTAGCTTAATTGGGACAAATGCAGTGCAGCTTCCCAACCCAGCCTGGCGGTGTACACTTTGTTGTCTCAGAAAACTTCCATTCTTACTGAGTTTTGTAGATCTCAGATTTCCTTTCCATTTTTATTTTAGGGTCTATGGGTGATTGAAACAGACATAGAACCAAATCCAGCCCTCAAGAATCTTCCAAGGTCTGTAAGTGAAATTTATATTATAAGCTTTATGTGAGCGTGTTTTAAGCAAATGTGGTGTTACGTGAGAGGCAATAAAGTGTTGTGAACATTGTGGAAGAACATCCTTGAGATTTAAAAAATTCTAAATGTCCAGTTTAGTCAACATTTTCTAATTTAACTTCATGAGTATTTAGGAGTGATGTACATATCAATCTTATTTAAAAGAGGAAAGTAAAATGAGAAAATATATAATACCAAAGGGACTTAATCATTGTAAAATATTGCATCTTCTGTTCAAAATAAAATTGCCACTACATAATACATGTGTGGCAGAACATGAATACTTCCATCATTTTAAATATGGTTAATGTGGAAACCTTAACTTTGTGTTTGCTTACTTTTTGTTGATTCCTTGGATGGGAGAAAAATAAACATTGGTCTTTCATCTTGCCTGTTGGCATATTGGAACTTGTGAGCCTTTTCTGTCTTTAAGAAAAGGGGGGCTTCCCTGGTGGCGCAGTGGTTGAGAGTCCGCCTGCCTATGCAGGGGACATGGGTTCGTGCCCCGGTCTGGGAGGATCCCACATGCCACGGAGCGGCTGGGCCTGTGAGCCATGGCCGCTGAGCCTGCGTGTCCGGAGCCTGTGCTCCACAACGGGAGAGGCCACAACAGTGAGAGGCCCATGTACCGCAAAAAAAAAAAAAAAAAAAAAAAGGGGACATCTTAAATTATCTTGACTCAAGGTATGGTGTGAAATAAACGCAGGATTTCATTCTCCATGGTGAGAAGATAAAGAGGGTGTTGGAAGAAAAATATGGGAGCTAACTAGGGCCCAAGCCTGGCAGGTGATTCAGGAGAAGTGAGTCAATAAAAGAGTGAGTAAACCAGGAAAATGATCAGAGAGCATGAGGAGTTGAATCCTCTTCCAAAGACCAATAAGACTGCATTTAAATGAGAGAACCCCATTTCCTCCAACTGGCATAAAAAAGGCCTTGTGACTCTCTGCATCAGTGTGCTACTCATTAGTCACCCACCATGTCACATCATTTACTGTGAACTCCATTTTATTATCTCATTTGAAGAGTTAGAACCCTGGTTAGGTATGGGGGCATTTATGAGAAAATAAGTATTTTTAAAGTATTACTTGTTTTATGCTAATTAAGGGGAAAATTCAATAATGGAATTAGACAAGAATCGAGTATTTGTAAGAGCATTTTTTTTTTTTTTGCTATCAGTACCTGTTCTATATTGGCAAGAACTGCATTTGTTCTGCCAATGAAAAAACTAATCAGTCAATTTAAGAAAGAAACAGAAAACTTGGTTAGTGTAAAATTGAGGATTATAACCCAGGAACAGCCTCTTAGAAAGCTCTGAGAACTGTTTTTCTCATTAGAGATCAAAACACAGTTGCACAGGTTTTTGAGACAGAGGGCTGTACATTACATGATGAAGATAGTCTGCACAGTCCAGATCTGCAAGTACAAAGTGGTGGGTCATTGTGACCCCTTATGAGATCAAGAAGGAGTATTATCTTTTAAAAAGTTATCTTGTTGTTGCTAGGAGAATGTTGCTTTTTATGGTTGAGTAGGTATTTCTGCTGATAGGGAGGTTTGGCTGATGTATAATGTAGATATACAATGTACAGTCTGCGGGGGAAGGGAGGCTAAAGGGCAGAGAAAATTTGAAAATCCTTTTATGTTTAAATTTTTCATGTCTTGCTATAGAATGTGAATTTTTATTTCACAGTTCCATATGGTAATTATGGGAGACATTTGCATGTGTTTCTTTTGACTCAGTAAGTTGATTCATATAAATAATATCTTGCATATAGTAAACACTCAATAAATTTTAGTGTTGTATTATTAGAGTCACATATCAAGTGGTCTCAAATTTTGGCTTGTATACTTATTTTTTCAGGAATAAATATAAATCTTTTATAGACCTATCAAAGAAATATTGTACTGGACAGAGTTAAGCAGGCAAGGAAAGCTTTATTCAAGACTATTACAGTAGGGAAGAGAGAGTGGACTCAGCTCTGCTGAAACAAAAGCTGGGTTTTTTTTTTTTTTTTAATTATTTATTTATTTATTTTTGGCTGCGTTGTGTCTTCGTTGCTGTGCGAGGGCTTTCTCTAGTTGCGGCGAGCGGGGGCCACTCTTCATCGCGGTGCACGGGCCTCTCGCTGTCATGGCCTCTCTTGTTGCAGAGCACAAGCTCCAGATGCGCAGGCTCAGTAGTTGTGGCTTACGGGCCTAGTTGCTCCGCGGCATGTGGGATCCTCCCAGACCAGGGCTCGAACCCGTGTCCCCTGCATTAGCAGGCAGACTCTCAGCCACTGCGCCATCAGGGAAGCCCAAAAAGCTGGGGTTTTTAAGAGCTGTGGTGAGCTAGTGAAAAAACACTGGGAAGTGTTAGGAGAGAGGTTGGTCAATATGATTAGGCCATTTGTGTTTGCTAATTGTCACTTTTTGAAGTCAGTGCCCTTATTGCCCAGTCTCTGTGGGATTACATTTCAAGGGGATGGTCCCCAGGTCCGTGAGAAAGATATTCCCTGAATTGCAAAAACTGGCAAAGGCTGGGAGAAGATTTACACCTCAAAGGAACAGAAGAAATAATTTAAAAGTTTTCTAAAGCAAATGCTTTGAGAAAAGAGAGGTGAGGAAGCTACAGTTGGGAAGAAGATAGTCCAAAATTTACTGAAACTGAAACAGTAAGGCCGTCTGTCTGGGCAGCCCATATGTACAAAATGGCAGGGGACAAAAGCAGTTTCTTCTGAATTATCTTGAAAATAACGACTTGTCCTTATACTAACTGGGATTGAAATATAGAATACCTTTGTGAACATAACTGAATAATTTTAAAAGTTGAAAAATATCATTTACTCTAGATAAAAACAAAGTAATACTAAAAAAAAGTTTGCCAAGTGAAAAGGTCTTTTGGAAATGTAAACATATTGTTTATCTGGGCTTATTTTAAAACTACTCAAAAAGTAAAAAGCATAATTCTTTTACATCCCATTATTCTTATTATTGAGTAAGAAATGTTACTGATAAGAGAGATATGGTTCAGAAGCAGGGCAAAGTAAATAGAGGAAATATCAAAGTTAACGCAAGGATTTCTGTGAACCCTGGTGAGCAGATAAATTATGCCTTTGTAGCATATTCTATATTCATCTAATGGGCAAAGCTTAATGTAATGGTTGCTTAATGTTTATCTAGATATAATGTTTATCTAGATAGAGCAATGTGAAGATACTGCAGTAATGAGCTATTTTAAAGATTTTTAGTGATAATCTAAGGAACTATGCTGATATCTTTTAATAGATTTAAAATGATTAAATGGAAAGTAACACCACATTAAAAGTGAGCTGGAAATCCATGAGGCATATCCTCAGAACAATCATCAAGCAAGGTTTTTTCAATAGCAGATGACTGAATGTCAAAGTAAAAGGCCAAACTATGCTAGAATTTAAAATTAAATTTACAGCTTTCAGTGGAAAACATATATATTAAAGTCAGGAACTTAAAAACAATTCCAAGTGTAATCAGAAAAGTCTGCAAATGCATCATTTAGTAGAGGGATCATTGTCTAAATAATAATGGCTTAACATATGATAAATGTTATGTACTTGTGCTTTTTCTTAGGTGAAAGAGATCGAAAAATAATTTTAAATATAGAAAAATAATATAGTAACATCAAATATTTTCAATTTTAATCTTTTATATTTGTTACTATATTTAATGCACATTTGAGTGAAATTAGATTTTTCACTTTGTAATATTACACCTAAAACTGGAATAAATCTATTGTCTATAATAAATCAGTAACAAATATCAAATAATAATAAATCAAAATGTATCTCATGCCTGGGTTGGAATAGAGAGTCTGTTTAGTATTCCTCATGAAATCATTTTGCACGCCAATAAAGCACTTGATATCGCCCCCTGAAATATTCCCCAAATCCCATTTTGTAAGCAGTATTATTAAAGATGGTAGTATATATAAACCCACCAGCTGGAATAAGACTGTGTCACAGATATTTTCTGAGCAATTGATTACAGCCGTGTTTGTTTTAAGACAATTTTATTTTTCTAAAATAACTTTTAAGTAAGTAGAAATAATTGGAAATAAAATTAATATTTCCACTAATGGATTCTTATGTGGAAAATTCTTCATATGGAATATGAGAACATTCAGCAGAGATTACATGATAGGTAAGTTAAAGCTGGTCTCCCTCTGGTACAAAAAGAATATATTTTTTAAAAGGAAGACTCAAACACCCTATCATTATGATAAATATAGTCTTGACTATCACTGTGCAAATGATATGTTTAAAAAGGACAATTACTCTTTTCTGGTCTATTTCAAAACTACCACTTTGAGGGCTAAAAGGATTACATTTGAGCACTATTCTTTATCCTTCTCATATTCTTCGTCCATGAGCACGCATAATAACTATACTTCTTCAATCTTTTGAAAATATTCATTGCCATGCATGTATTTCATATGCAGAACAATATAACCTCAATTGATCAGTTATTTTTGACATAGATATTATACTCTACGCTTGAAGAAAAGAAATAGAGTTGAAAATTTTATCCAGTTAACATTATTTCTGAAAGTAACTATTCCTGAGTGATTATGACTCTTCAAAGGTGTTAAAGAACAGTAAAATGAACGATTTTAAGCAAAAACAGTTCGTACACTGGGAATAATAATCCTCACTGCAAAGAAGGAAGGAGTAATTTTCATAGTGAGTTATCTGACAAATCAAAACACTATTCTTAGTATTTAATAGGTTTCTTTCACAAAATATTTTTCATTATAGAACATATTTTACATTAGACTGTGTATATTCCAATAGAATACTCTGTCTTATGGATAATATAGTTATTAAAATATTGAGGTAAAATATTGTTATGAAAATTAATCATCATAGTAATGTCAACTACTTGCACAGTGCTTTAATTATTTTAAAGTAATACATATACATGTTATTTAAATTTAATTTCAAAATAGCCACTGGAAAATTACATATACAAATATACACAGGAATAAAATTTTACATACATGTATAATTACTTTCACGTCATAGATATTGTTTGGTTTTGGCAAGTGTAGTGTCTTTCTCCTATTCTTTGGTTCAGCTGACTAAATTCCCTTTTCTCTCCTCCCTAGTAATTTTTTTAATTAAACAATTTATTTTAAAGATATGATTGACATGTAACATTGCATAAGTTTAAGGTATACAACACAATAATTTGGTACATTTGTGTTGCAATATAACTGCCACTGTAGCATTAGCTAACACTTCTATCATATAACATAATTATCATCTCTTCTAGTGATGGGACCATTTGAGATCTAGTCTCCTAGCAAGTTTAATGTTTATAATAGAGTTTTGTTGTCTGTAGTAACTGTATTGTGTGTTAGATATCTAGGACTGATTTACCTGGTAGTTGCTACTATGTACCCTTAAACATCTCTTCCATTCCCCTACTTACCCAGGCCCTGATAATCACCATTTCACTCAATGTTTTTCAAGTTCATCTCTTAAAATATTCCATATATAAGAGACCATACAGTATTTGTCTTTCTCTGACTTAACTCACTTAGGCCAATGTCATCAATGTCCATTTGTTGTCACAAATAGCAGAATCTCCATTTTTCTCATGGCTGAATAGTATTTCATTATATAAAATCACATCATCTTTATCCATTCATCCATTGATGAACACAGGTTGTTTACTTATCTTAGCTACTGTGAATAATACTACAATAGACATGAGATTTATATATCTTCTCAATAACCTGTGTTTATTTCCTTTAGATATATTATACCCAGAAGGGGAGGTTGTTGAATCATATAGTAGTTCTATTTTAAATTTTTTTGAGGAACTTCACTTCTCCATAGTGGCTGAACCAGTTTACAATCTTAAGAACAGTGCAGAAGGGTACCCTTTTCTTCACTACCTTGCCAGCACTTGCTATCTCTTGTCTTCTTGATGATAACCACTCTTACAGGTATAAAGTGATATCTCATTGTGGTTTTAATTTTTACTTCCCTGATGATTAGTGATGTTGAGTATCTTCTTATGTACCCACTGGCCATCTGTATATCTTCCTTAGAAAAATGTCTATTTAGTTCCTCTGCCAATTTTTTAATGGGGTTGTTTGTTTTTTGTTGTTGTTACTGAGTTGCATTTTTTTTTGTAAAGCTAAGTTTATCTAATTTTAAGAATATTTATTTATTTTGAACGTATGTCCTTCCTAGTTTTTTTTGGTTCTGAAAAGTCTTATTTAAAGAAGAGTGATAGTAGTTGTTGCTTATTGTTTTTTAATGTCTTTATTTGGAAAAATAAAACATTGTTATTCCCTGATCATACCCTCCATTTCCTCCCACATTTACTTAAAATTTTTACTTGTGAAATCTGAAAATCTGAGAACCAACACACCATACCATAGATAAGCATAAAGCAAAAATATCAAAAACCTGGCACAGTTAAGATAGGTATTAATTTTGATTTTAAAACTATTTTAACATCTGAAAATGGGTTTATTACCATTTATTACCATGTAGTTACTCTGAAACTAAGCAGTAATTGGTGAGATACTTTGTATAATATAATCTGTAGAAAGTAAGAACACTTAACTAAAGATATTCTGAAAATAGTTTATTGCATTAGGAAGTATTTGTGAATTTGTACAAATAGAAGATGTTTATAGAGTCAGTTCTTTCTAAGTCATCCTGAGTGTCTGTTCATTAGAGTTTTCCTGTAAACCTTTATCCTACAAATGTCTTTGTGACTGGTGGTCTATTTGATGTTACCTTTTGGGAGACATTGTTTTTGTAAAATTTTAATTATTCTGTATATATGTGTAGCCTGCTTTGTTCATTTAGCATTATAAACATTTTTCTTTGCTATAAAGTGACCTTTGTAGCCTTTATTTTATTAGAGTATACTTGATTTAAATGTTGTTAGTTTCAGGTGTACAGCAAAGTGATTCAGTTATACATATACACATATTCATTCTTTTTTAGAGAACTCTTATCTGAAGCCTGGGGAAAAACAAAATGGGCTATTTCATGTCACATAGGATAGGAACAGACTTTGTTGAAAGGCCCTTGTGACTAATATCTGCCTTTTGCTTATTTACACTTTCAACTTTTAAGCTTTCAAAAAGATCACATTAATTCAGTTGCGTTCTGGAAAGTATATAGTAGTTAGCCTCCTGGTCTTTGTGTTCTTTGGGTGTTGTTGGTGATTTTTTAAAAAATTATTTTTATTTACTAGATAAGAGGAAGAATCCATGACATGCCCATCTTTATAGGAAATCCTACTTTCCCTTTCCTATTATACTCCCTGCCAGATCTATTGACCTAAAAATTAATAGAAATTGTCCATGGCTCCAATTCCAGAGCTGAGGAAAAGAAAAAAAAAATCATTTGACCATTCAATTCCAGAGTCATTGTACTCTGTGGCTTCATGGATAATTTAATGGAAAATTGAGAGAAGTTCCATTTGGTACAGTCATACAGTTACCATTTTAAACCTAATGATAGTAATTTTGAGTATTATTGCATAGGGCAGGATAAAAGTAGGAACTAACCATTGAAATGGTATTGAGTACTATGTAGTTCTTAAAAGCTAAGCCATGTGTTTTGGACCTTGAAATACTAAAGTCATAAAGGCACAAATATCTTATTAGATAACCAAAGGCAAATCCATTTAAAGTGCAAAGCTTGCATTTTATCCAGGCACTTTCTTAAATAATTGAGGTGAAACATCAAAATAACTTTGAAGTAAGATTCAATGCCTATATAAAAGTAACTGAATCTGAAAGTTAAAAAGTTAAGAATACATCTAGCAAATTTTAAAGATTAAATATTACAGGCTAAAGATTTTTTAAAGATAAAGATGAAATATATATGTATATTTTAAAAGTAATGTAAGCATATACATCATTTCACTGACAACTAGTGTTGTCAATTTACCAAGTATTTGAATATTTAAAATTATATAAAACCAGTTAAAATGTATATGATAGAATAATATAGGACTGTTTCAGACAATGTATATAAGATTATACTTAAAGCTTTAAAGAAATAATTTTTTTAAACTCTACAGCATTACCATGTTCAACAACTCTGATTCTTCATGTGGTTAAAAAAAAATTGACAAGCCATTAAAATAAAACAAAATCTCAATCAATTGAAAATATGACCTCATATCATATACTAGAATAATGCATGGAATATTGTAAAGAGTCATACTTTCAAGCCAATTTGGGGGGAAATATTTGGCAAACACCTATTTGTATCATAAATTTACTAACCAAAACTTAATTGAAATAAAATGCACAAAATACGAAATTCACCAGTTTAAAGTGTGTACTTAGTGACCTAGTATATTCAAGATGTTGTGTAATCATTGTCACCTCTGTTTAGTTTTAAAACATTTTCATCAGCTCCAAAGATATTAAAACAATCAGTCCCCATTCTCCCCTCCACACAATCCCTAGCAACCACTTGTTTGATGTCTGACTCTATGAATTTACCTATCATGGATATTTTATATAAATGGAATCATAAATATGTGGCCTTCGGTGTCTGGATGTTCTCACTTAGCATGTTTTCAAGATTTGTCTTCTTTGTAGTATGTATCACTACTTCACTTTTTTTGGCTGAATAATATTTTATTGTATGTATGTACCACATTTTGTTTATCCATCAGTTTGTTGATGGACCTATGGATTGTTTCTACTTTTTGGATATTGGGAATAGTGCTTTTATGGACATACATATACAAGTAAATATTTGAGAACCTGTTTTCAATTCTTTGGGGCATGTACATGAAGTGGAATTGCTGAGTCGTATGGTAGGTTGTGTTTAACTTTTTGAGGAACTACTAAAATTTCCACAACAGCTCTTCACCATTTCACATTCCAATCGGTGATATTACAAAAGGTTCCAATTTATCTACATCTTCCCCAATTCTTCTAATTTATTTATTTTAAAATTATAGCCATACTGGGAGGTGTGAACTAATATCTCATTGTGGTTTTGATTTATAGTTTCCTAATGATTAATGATTTTAAACATCCTTTCATGAGCTTTAACTAAGAATTTTTAGGATCAGCTTTTTCACTGTGACACTCTAGTTTTTTTCATGGTGATGGAACATTATGCCTTTTCAAGAAATTTCCAGAATATTCACGAAAACTTATTTTAGAAATATATAATTTAAATGCCTATTAAAATCACCTTAGGTAAAGTTAATCTTTAACTCCAGGGTTGGTTTGTTCCCATTTCCTTGAGGCCGGTTCTTAGAGTTGTGCAAGATGTACCAGCTTATGTCATGGCTATAGTCTGGTCATCATGTAGTTAACTTCTTCTACCTAGTGGGGATTTCAGTATCTGTAAAACATCTCAAAGGGTATGTATGGCTCAGAAAATTATCCATAGCCCATGAGGAGGAACTAAAGATCCATGACTTTGTTTACTGGCTAAACTATTATTATTTTGTCTTGTTTGACTATTTTCCTTTGTTTCTGCATTTTCTTGTTTCTCTGATTAAATTTATTCTTTGAAAGTTTTTCTACAGACAAGAGGCAGGCGAAGGACATGGGTGGGGGGTGGGGCATCTGTCCTAGGAAGGCCCCATAGGGTCCTGCTCTGTTACAGTGTCATCTTCCAGACTTCACAAGTTCACTCTGGTAGGGAAAGACTCACCAGTCAGCTCACCTTAAGGTACTTCACAGGTTAGCTGGTAGTATCCATGAGCAGGCACTGCTTTGCTCGCTGACCAGATGGTGCCACTGGCTGAACTTCATGTTCAGGGAGGGCCACAGGCAGGGCTTTGCCAATGTGCTGGGCCTCAGGCCTTGCTCTGCAGTCAGGTTGGGCCACAGGCTATACCTGAAGTTGGGCAAGACTCTAGGTTAGGCTTCATAATCAGTTAGGCAGTTGGCTATGCTCCGCTATTCAGCAAGGTTACTTGCTGGGATCTCTGGAAGGGGCCTGCAGCTGTATACCATCGTTGGGTGGGGCTAGATACTATACTCCATGGTCAGGTGGGATTGCTATCTGGGCTTTCTGCCTGGGCAGGCCACAGGCTGTGTTCAGCAATTGCGCAGGGCTGTAGGCTAAGCTCCACTGGGTGTTATTTTTGGACTGGGCCAGGTTGGCTGATCTCTGTGATGAGGCAATAGCTCAGCAGTGTCTGGATGGTCTAAAATAGCCTCACCTTTATACCTGGGGTCACATCTTTGACAGTTGGGATTGCTGAGACCTATCTATACAGAAGTTATCATCCTCAAACAAGACATCCCTGGCTTATTCCCATGGTGGTGGAAGGGTGTAGAGTAGAAAAAAAAGAGGAAGCCCCTAAGCGTAAGCAGCTGTCATATCTCTGCTAGCATCATAATTGCTAATGATCATGAGACAAAACAAGACACAAGACCAAGACCAAAGTCAAGAGGTGAAAAATGGATTTTGTCTCTTCATGGGATAAATTGCAAAATATTGTATATATCTTTTCAATCTGCCGCAAGGAATTTCAAAAATTTACTCACAAAGAATAAATCTAAGTAGGTTATAAATGCAATTATATTTTTGTATGCATTTGAATGTATTTGGACAAATGGTAGAAGAATAGATATGGCATATTCTGTGACTTTAATCACTTTATTTGTATATTTTCATTTACAGTAACTCAGTGTGATGCTTTTATTAGGGGAATTGTTGGCTGTATGTAAAGAACATTCAAATTTCTGTTAAATAATAATTACTGTGTCTAATAATACAGAGTCCTTAAATTCCCAGAAGAAAAAAAATGTTTATTTTTAAATGATATTTATAAGAAGTCTGCCTTTCCTCTTTTGGTAAATTTCCAAATCAACCAAATAATACAGAGGTAAATGTAATGACAATTTCAGTCTTATATCACATTTTTAACTAAGGGTTGTACCTGAACTTCTGTTGCATTGAACACTGCCTCAATGTTTTGAAATTCAAAGTGGCAGTCATAAAGAGTAGACAGTGCGTTGTAGACTACTTAGACAAAGTGTAAATAGGATATCCACACCATGACTTACATTCTGGATGTCACATATGTCATTGCATTTAGAGCATTAATAAAGGTTGTATTCAAAAACATTGGGGCAGGTTGGATAATAAACAAATGTATTTGAACAGCTAATATGAATCATCTAAACTGTGGATACAAACAGAAAGTATCAAACAGTAAGTGTAGATGAATCAAGCAGTAGGTAGTAGAAATCTTTTAACAGAGATTAGTAAAATCAAAGACATTATCTAAAGTAGGATTCTTTTTTTTAAAATTTATTTATTTTAAATAAATGAATTTTATTTATTTATTTATTTGTTGTGGTGCACAGGCTTCTCATTGTGGTGGCTCCTCTTGTTGCGGAGCACTTGCTCTAGAGCGCAGGCTCAGTAGTTGTGGCGCATGGGCTTAGTTGCTCCATGGCATGTGGGAATCTTCCCGGACCAGGGCTCGAACACGTGTCCCCTGCATTGGCAGGTGGATTCTTAACCACTGCACCACCAGGGAAAACCTAAAGTAGGATTCTGAAATTGAATATTTGAGATTATTTGTGGCACCTGAAAATTTGTAATAATGTATTTATGGGATTTTTCTGAATATATATTTGATAACATACCAAAATATATATTACATTGTCTGAATCATAATATGTTATAAATGGTGCTGTATATTCTGTTATGGAGAACAGAAACACAATTTCTTAGGGCAACTTAGAAAAATCACTAAGATCAAAGAGTCTTAGGTGGAAAAAGAGATGGGGCTAAAATCCAAAAACATAAAATAGAAGAGTAATGGCATCAAGATGAGATAAATTACACTATTGAATGCAGGGATCTAATAAATACTGTATTTGTCACCTTTTTGTGGGGAGCAAATTCAAGCATCAAATGTAGACTTTTTATGTGATGAAGTATATTCACTTTTATGAACATGGACTTGGGGTTCTAAGAGATTTTCTAGTCTAGTTATCAAAGTAACAGGAATCGATAGGAATGTTAAACTGACTTCCCAAAGTAATTTAGCTATTTAGAAGCAGAGCTGAAATCATAATTCACATCTTGTTCTTACTTAGTGATATTTTCATTTAATTATGCTTATTTAAAAATTCCAGATTGAATTTTCACAGTCCAACCAGAATATATATTGAATTATTATGGAAAGTCAATTATATGTTAATACAAATCCCCAAGTGAAAATATTCAATTTAGATGACATTTTTCCTACTGGATAACATCCAGTCCCATTTCTAGCTAAATTATAATGATAGAATTGGCAGTTAAGTATCAATTTCTATATCCCAAACAATTTTGTACTATCTTCTATATTTTCAAATGAAATTGATAACAAAAAAGATTGTTTAAAGTCAACAACAAATGACAGTTACATGTGGTTGACCAAATATAAGTACCATGGTTCTTTTCTTTAAAACTCCCTTGACCTTAAAGGTCATATGGCAATAAAACTTTACTAATTTTTCATAAAGACAATTATGAATGTGGTAAAATCAGTGTCTACTAGTAAACAATCGATTTATCATGTTTACTTTCTGACTCATAAATAACGTGAAGGTCTAAAATTTTTTTAAAAAAGTATGAGTAAGAATCTCTGACACACCTTTAAGTCAAAATGACCACAGGATAAAAGCTCTGTAGACCTGACAGACTGATGAAAGGATTCCTATTTTGGCACTATCTTTTAGAAAATATATAAATCAAGTGATTACAATAACTTTTTTTAAACTGACCTAAAAGTTACTGGCAGAAAAATCAATAAATTCCAAATGAAAAATAATAATGCAATAACCACACTCAGCTTCGACCTGAAAACATGTATAACAATCAATATAATAAAGACTCTGTAAACTTGATTTAAAAAAAAAGGCTAGTGCATTCACATAGAAAAGTCATTTTGCCAGCTAAACATTCTCTGCTAATATTGAACATTTTCCTTAGTTTTTAACATATTCCTATGTCCTGAAAATGCAAACATTATATTCTCAGTGTTCAAAATAAGCTGCTGGGATGAAAACACCTCTCTGCAGTGATTATTATATATATTATCCATCCTGTGTGTTTGTAGGAGAAATATATATTTTTAGCATTAGATATTATAAAATAACACAAATTTAGTAGACTTTCTGGAAAACTGGGAAAAAATTAAATTTGCATTATTAAGTAGCACTTTTAATTAATATAGGCATACTGTAATCTGTGTGTTCAAAACTACGACTAGCAGAAGACCCACTTGTCTCTCAGTAAATAAGCATTGATAGTGATACTTCAGATAAAAATCAAAAGGCAGCCCACTATATTCGAAACAGAAATTTATACAAATTGTACAACAAAGTTACATAATTCATTATCTTTAAATTTTATATTAAAATGTCCTTTAAAAATCCTCATAGTCAGGATACCAAAGCTATACCTTTAAATTTAATTCTATCACATAACACATAGGTAGATCAGAAAATACAGAGTAATCTCAAAAATATAATTGAGATTCATGATAATATGTTGGTGTACACCATTTATGTTGAAGTTCTGTCTATAATGCATCCATTTGAATACTACCAATGATCAAAAATTTGATAGTTAACAAGATAACATCTTATCTGGAATATATCTAATAACTTTAGAGTATTTTTTCTTATACTATCGAGATATAGTATTACAGAATTAAATACACAAGTGATATTGTCAATCCAACTGCTTTGATTGGGTTCTGCTATTTCCTAGAGTGTAACCCTGGGGAATTTTATTAACCTCTTTAGTTTGTTTTGTTTGTATCACATCTAGGAAAGCTATTGACTCTTGGCTATGTCATGAGTATTCAGCATATTATAGATAATTTAGTTATAGTTTTATATGTTAATATGGAACCTATTATTATTGAAACTTCTATGTCTTGGTCTGAGTTCTTTTATTTATTGAATACCTGGAGCATGCCTGAAGTAGAAAAGGACTTACATGGATAAATTCATCCTGTTTTCATGAAACAGGTCTCCCAGCTCTATTTAATTGAGGTTTCTGCTTACTAATTTTTAATATTTCCCCTTTTGATCAAGATCTTTCTCTGAAAGCATTGCTGATCAAGTCAGATTTTTCAGTTTCAGCAGTTTTTCATCTCTCAATGACAGGAAGTACCTTTTTTGGGTGTAGTGTCTCATGTTGGAGGGAAAGTACACAGATTGGAAACTACTGAGGTCACATTCAAGTAACAGGAGGAGGGAGCACTCAGGTACTTTTTATCTAAAATCCATATGTGATGAAGATCATAGACATTAGAGATCATATGAAGTGGTAAGTCATCATCACAGGTTTGGTGACAAAATTCCAATAGGCCTGGTCCAGATATCTTGGGAAAAGCTGTCTTATCAGATGTTGTTGCATCAGTCAAGGTTACTAGATGATGTTCAGGTCTAGTCAGGGTTCAGTGCTTTCTATAGGTGGGTCAATTAAAAATGTCCTAGAGCAGTATGAACAGGATTCCCTGAGTTGTTATTTGGTTCAAACCAGAGCTTTCTCTTTATCAAACCGACAGTTTTAAAATTTCCAATCTTATCTTTCTTTCTCTGGGGCCAATTTTGGGGATTCTCTAACCAGTTTTTCCAAATTATCATTTGGAAAAATATTCCTTTGGATCATGACAAAGGTTTCGCTATTGTTGGTCCCGTTAAGAGCAGCATTCCGTGCAGAAATATCAGCAGGGTGATTTGCTTTGGCTTCCAGAGAGTCAAGTTTAGAATGCCCTGGAGGGGAATTCCCTGGCGGCCTAGTGGTTAAGGATTCCAGGCTTTTGCTGCTGTGGCCTGGGCCTGGGAACTGAGATCCCACAGCCACATAGCATGGGAAACAAACAAAAAAAAGAATGCCCTGGAATCTTAATAATAGCTAAAATGGCTGGTAAAAGTATTGCATTCAGTAATTTCTGAATATAGGGGCTGTTTTTAATTTTATTTACCCTGGAATTAAGGAAGCCATGTTTCTTCTACAACATTCCAAAATCATGTACTACTTCAAATGCATATCTACAGTCAGTATAAATATTGGCAGTTTTGTTCTTGGCTGAAGTACAAGCTCATGTAACAGTGTATAATTCAGCCTGTTGAGCCGAAATAGCCATAGGTAAAGATGCTGCCTCAATAACATAAAAAGGAGTTTTAATAGCATACCCAGCACAATGTTTGCCACTGTCACCTTTTAAATAACAGCCACCAATGAACCATGAGAAGTCAACGTTACTCAGTGGACTTTCCGGTAGATTATTAGGAGGAGTCCAGAGGTGGTTTGTTAGCACTAAGCAGTTGTGAGGGACTTCATGCATGACAGAAGGGAAAAGAGTAGCCCGGCTATGGTTATAATAAGAGTTATGGGAGAGAGGGACAGTTAACAAAGACGTCATAGAAGGTGAGGTGACTGGCTGAGTGTGAGGTTGAGTGTGATGAGAATTCAAGAGAGCTTCTTGTGTATGAGGTAAACAAATGGTTAAAGCAGATTCCATTATAATTTTCTTGGTGGCCTTAACCAAAGGAGCAGTAACCGTAATGTATCTAAGGCAAGGGGGTTATTCCTGTGCCACAGGGTCCAGTTACTGACTATACCACCTTGTGGGTCAACGGTGATATCTGTGTTTTGGGGCATTTCTTCCTTTTCATATACAAAAAGGAAAAAGGGAATCTGAAAACTGGGTTACCCAAGATTCATCAAACTCTCCTTTAAGGCCTTGAAGTCTGCCATCTGGTTCTTCTCATAAAATTGGGTCAGGGTTGTTATGGCCAAACCTATATATTTTACTAAACAATAAGTGAAATTTATAATGCACTTTTGGTAATAACCAACTAGCCTGAAAACCTTGCAGCTGGTGCTTAGTTTTGGGTTTTAGGAAACTTAGGACACCATAAAGTTAATCTGGATGTAGGTGTAACCCTTGTTCTGATATCAGTTTTCCTAAATATCAAACCTGATGTGGGGCAAACTGCAATTTTTCTTTTGAACTTGTGTCCCTTTATGACTAAATGCTTTAGCAAGTGAATACTGCCTTCCTGTGAGGAGGCTTAGTCACATATTGTGGAGTAGAACCTCTAGGGGAAATTTATGTCATTCAGATCAGCCTTCAGGATTTGTGTGAAAGAAGGACTCAGTAAAACTCTGAGGCAGTAATGTCCAGGTGAATTGTCTTTCTTCCCGAGTTAAGGCAAAAAGGTTGGCTAGCTTCATCAACTGGAATACTAAAGAATGCACTGCATAAATCAATTACAGTAAAGAATTTACCTCTGGTGGGAATGGATGTTAGAAATGTATGAGGGTTACAAAAACAGGGTGTCAGGGGATAACAATATTATTTATTGTTCAAAGGTCTGGGACAAACCTCTACCCTTGGCCCTTAGGTTTTCTCACTGGTGAAACAGGAGTGTTACAGGGGCTAGTAAAAGAGATAATGAGGCCTTGAGCCTTGTAGTTTTCTAATATGGGCTTTATGCCTTGAAGGGCTTCTTTACTTACAGGGTATTGATTAATTCTGGGAAGAGGTTTGGAGAAGTCTATTTGAATTTTCATAGGTGGTGCACTGTGAATTTTTCCAACATGAGTTGGAGATTTTTCCCATAAGGAAAGTGGTAGCTAAATCAGTAGGGAAAAATGATCAGTGTTTCCAGAATCTGCTTTAGTATTGTCAAAGATGGCAAAAATAAAAGTTGTCAAAGGTTCATTTAATTCACCTGGTGGGGTACTTTGACTACTGTCAATTTCTAAAATTATTTTCCCCTTTTGGGAGAAAGAAATTCCTGCATGGTACTTCTCTAAGGAGTCTGGGTCTAATAAACAGTTAGTGAGAAGGAACCAAGGAGAAAAGAGTATATCTGAGGGTCTAAATAAAAGGGAAGAGGTTCAGAGACAAGAACCTCTTGAGGTTCATTGGAGGTCTCCACTATTTAAACTGTTTTAGTACTCCAAGGCAGGGGTTATTTTATAATAATGGGGTTGAGCACCAAGAGTGTGGCTCTGGTATCATTTACAACTGAAAGAGATTCATCCCCAATCTGGAGAAATGTTTTTCCAAGCCAATTAAGAGGGAAGATTGGGAGGAACCTCTGTAATTCATTGGAGTCTGGTCATTGAGAATTGGAAGGACATTGGAAAGGCAATTTAGTGGGCTGATGGTGCCTAAAGCGTTTAAATTTGTAACAATATATTTTCCAGTGTTCTGGCTCTTTGTAATAATAGCAGAAGTTAGAAGGTTTTGATTTTGTTTAGGAGCCTTTATTTGCTTGAGTTGAAGATTAAGAATTTTGATAGTCTTTCTTGGAGGTGACTCATCTAGAGTAAGAGAATTGGTTTGCTAGGTTAACTATCAATAAATCTAGGGTGGACATCCTGGTCCTTTTCACTAGAAGGGGCAAGTCCTGGTTTAACCCATTAATAAACATAGTTAAAAGCTACCTGGGTGTAATCAACATCTGAAGGAATACCAGGATTTTCTTTAAAAATAATCTGAAGTCAATTGTAATAATTATGAACAAGTTAATGAGATTTTTGTGTACAAGCCTGAATTTTATTCCAAGGAGCAGGCTTTGGAAAGGCCCTAGGAATTGTTCAATGACATCACCTAGTGATTGCCCAAGGCTGATTATATACTAAATTAGTGGGCTGGTCTCCCAATTGTAATTCTAGAGACCTTTCAGGACTTTCCCGATTAGCAGTTGTCATCCAGTGCTGGACCTGCACTTCACTGACAAGCATATAAAGTAGTTGATATAAGTCAGAGAAACCAGGTTGATCGGTTTGAATGACTATTTTAAATTCCTTAGCAAATCTTTGAGGTTCTTTGGTTATTTTGGGAAAATGTTTGACTGTGGCTCACAGCTCAGCTTTAGTCCATGGAGAATAAGAAACTATGGGTTTAACCTCTGGATCCTCAGAAAGCTTAGTTTTAAAGGGACAGGTTCTGATACGTTCAGAGGAAAAGGAGTAGGGAGAGTTTCAGAGAAATAGGGTAGTTTGGTGAGAGAATTATTCTGGGGAAATTGAAGGTATAGTGGAGTCGTAGGTGGCATACAAGGGAAAGAATAAGATGACATTGCAAGTGGAGTCTGGTCAGAAGGAGATAAGTGAGAGAGAGAAGATGGTGCCAGAGGCTGAACTTCAGACAAAGAAGCCAAGGAAGCCTGAGGCTTTGGGACCCACTTTACCTTTCCTTAATTTTGTCTTCCCTCAGTTCATCTTAAAATCTTATTTTGAAGACTGAAAATTTTAGACTCCTGATAACATTGGGAAGCCTCAAAATACCAATCGAAATAAGCATTTCATTCTCTTATCGAAGTTTGTGAACTATTGTAGTCCAATTTGGTTTTAAGGGAATTAAGTTTGGAGATTTCAAAAGTTCCCCATAATGGCCATTGGTCTTCTAAATGGTCAGGTCGGTTTGGTCAGGTCGGTTCATTTAATTAGAAATGTGCATTGGAAGGAAAGAGGTTTTTAAACATAAAATCGGCTGGAGTCTGTCTGGAGGGGACACCCTCAAGAAACTTAGATCACTGAGCTCCCATTTCTCAGATGCTTTTCCTCAAGAGTAAAGAACAATTTTCAAACAAATGGCTTACAGCACAAATGGCTTACAGCACAAATGGCTCAGTTCAAATAGCTTGCAAGCCAATCTCAACCATTCCCCAAAAAATACAACTTGGTCCCAGGGGAGCTAGGCCAAAGGCTTTTTTAGCCAGTCTCTAGAGGATAGCCCTTATAAAGGAATAGGTCAGAGGCTGAAAAATTGGCAGTTTCACTTGAAGCAGCCCCTTCCTGAACTTACTGGGCTGAAGACTTTTTCAGCCAGCTTTGGTTGAAACAGTCTGATCTCAAGACCAGACATAAGTGCCAAATGTGTACTGGCATACAGAACAAGGCCTTTTTCCAGAAGGAAAAAACCTTTAAATAGATACCTAATAGAACCTAAAGAGTTTCAAATTCAAGGAGGGCAAGGGCTCCAATATAGGAGAAAGACGTCCCTTCAAACTTTAAATTCATTGAGAAAATTCAGTGAGAAATGGTCGGCTCAACTGTGGGTAGTGCACCTGTTTGCTCAGCAGCCTTGGAGCCATTGGAGAGGCCTTCTCTAGTCCCCATACTGGCCAGCAAAATGTTGACCTGAAACAAATAGCCAGATATCTCCAGTAAAGATGGGTTTATTCAGATCAGCAGAGAATTGCCATACGGCGTCTGCAATTATAGTGAGCCACGTGCATGTCTCTACATGGCAAGGGAAGGAGAACACTTTTATGAAGGGGAAAAGGAAGTTGGGTGGGTTATAGTAAACAGAGTCCATGGCTTCTCATTGGCTGAGTCCTTGCCAGGAAAGACGAGTCTTTCTTCTTCCTGTTGGACTCTGCTACGGTCACAAATCACCAGAGCTTGCCCTTCTGGTCTCCCAACTCTAATTAATTAAGGTTACTGTTCATTAACTTTTTACAGAATATACATTAAGGATATTTAGGAATACTGGATTAGGCTACCCTGAAAAAAATGACAATTCAGTTGAGGTTTAGATAAATGAGTTGTAACTAGATAGGTGAAGGAGTTAAAATGCATGAAAAAAAATGCTTAAAGCTGTAATTCTCAACGTTTGCTATATATTATAATTAGGAGAGTTTTAAAAATACCACTTTCTAGACAGCAACTAAGATCTATGAAATCAGAATCTCTCTGGATGGGACCAAGTTATGGATGAATAACTTTTAATGTACCTCAAGTGATTCCAATGTGCAATGTATAGCTAATTTTTAAAACCACTGAGTTAGAGGAATAAAAATGTAAAACTTAAAGATGCACAAAATATAGAATGGAAGAATAGTGTTATAGACACGTGAACACAAATTTTAATCGTTTTTGATAAGATTATTTCCATTATAATATAACAATTAAAAAATATGATACGAACTCTCTTTTTATCACACTTGTAGCTCCTAACACCTTTATATCTTTTCCATCATGACACCATTTCATGTATTTTCAATATACTGTTTGCTTTCTTCTGGACACATTCATTTGTTAATAATGTTCTTTCAGTGGGTTTATCAGAATATATCACAGTACCCCAAGCTGGGTAAGAACAGGACAGAAAAGAGTGAAATATATTTACCCTACTTGTTCCAAGCTGACAGATGGGTTTGATACCTAACAAAGTATGTTAAAATCATTGAAATAACTTTGAATTCAGTAGAATGCTGTGGAAAAAAATATTAAACTCAAAGAAAAGAAACCATATATCTGAAATATTAACACCTTACGTAATGATCTTAGAAATTTGTACCTACCATTTTAGTGTGAGAGAGGTAAAGTAGAACAGTGCCGTGAATGCCAATTTGGGGTGGCCAAATTATGACTTCTGAGAAGTTGTCTTCTTTTTTTCTCTTTAGTTCTCTTTCTGTAACAGGAGGTACCTTTTCTAAGGTTCTTTGCAATATTATAAATTTATATACAAGTTGTTTATTCTATGGTAACACTCGATGGAATTATAATGAAGACTAATTGAAATATAAACATAAGTTTTCTTAAGCTGATCAGTTCATCTAAAAAAAAACATATCCTGAAAAATACATTTTTTGACCTTGTGAAAGATAATTGTCCTCATTATGTCTTTGACTCTGTTTAAAAAACAAACAAGCAAAAAGCAATAAGCTATTAACTATGCTATATACAGGATTCTTACAAAAATGAATCTGATTATGCTTTTATAATGCTTTAAAACACACTTCAAATAAATATTATAAAATAGTACAAACTAAGTATATTCTTTTGTGACATATGATCAGTATTCATGTTTAATTTTTATATGAAGATATTTTTAAGCATTCATATCCCAGAGACTATTCTAAGGTTTTATACTTACTCACTTATAATTTTTTTCACTAAAATTCGATAAAATGGACACTATTATTAGCTTCATTTTACAGGTAAGGAAACTCATGCATGAGAAGAAGAAATATACCTTGTCCAATAACACTCAAAATAGGAAACAGTGCTTATTGAGATGTAGGCATCAGAGTCTGTGGGGATTAATTATATTTCAGTTTTCTTTTCTGCTTGACTATTTTAATCATTGGCTTAAAGAAAAATCTGTTTGAATTATTAATAAGAAAGTATTAATTAGTAAGATGCTATATGTCAATGAGGTACAAGTCACTAGGGCACGGTGATAAATATGAAAAAAATATGGTCACTGTCTTCATGGAGCCAGCATTCTAGTGTGCCTCAGGCAAAACCAAGCAGACAGATTAGTAGTAGTATTAAAGTTGAATATAAGTCAGAATATATGACAATATACGTGGGAGTTTATTTGATACAGGGTGACTAAGAAAATGTGTTTCTAAGAACTGTTTAAAATGAAATTTAAAGGACAAAAATAAGAAAGAACTATGAGGAGTAGGAAAAGGCATTTCAGCCAAAGGAAACAACATGTTTAAAGGCTTTGTAAATGCGCTTCCCTGGTGGTGCAGTGGTTAAGAATCAGCCTGCCAATGCAGGGGACACGGGTTCGAGCCCTGGTCCGGGAAGATCCCACATGCCGCGGAGCAACCAAGCCCGTGTGCCGCAACTACTGAGTCTGTGCTCTAGAGCCTGCAAGCCACAGCTACTGAAGCCTACGAGCCTAGAGCCCGTGCTCCGCAACAAGAGAAGCAACCACAATGAGAAGCCCCGGCACCGCAACGAAGAGTAGCCCCTGCTCACCGCAACTAGAGAAAGCCCACGCGCAGCAACAAAGACCCAAAACAGCCAAAAATTAAAATTAATTAATTAATTAAAAAATAAAGTATACGATTCAATTAAAAAAAAAAGGCTTTGTGACCAATATAGCTGTAGCACAATCATTGAGGAAGGCCTGAAATGGCATATGATTGAACCATATATGGCCTTAAAAGATCCTCATAAAATATTTGATTTTTATTTTAATTCTAAGAGGAATCCATTCGAGTTTGTTATTGTATGTTTTGTCTTATTGTTGATTCAATAAATTTGTATGTATTTTATAAATTTCCTTCAGTGATAATTTTATAATCAGAAAAACATTGCCAGCTTTCTGGTTTTAGCTTAGACATGCAAAGAGCTTGGAAGTCATCGCTCTCTTCATTAAAATAGAAAAAGCTGGACAAACTGAAAATTAATGATTTTTCTTGGACCTGCTAGAGAACTGAACATAGAGCAAACTACCACCCTAAAATCTGGAGAGAAAGGTGTTCCTGGTGAATTTGAGGTTCTGGATGTCTCATTGCAGAAAGAATTCAGTGAGAGACAAAGTGATAGGTAAGAAATGGATTTATTTAGCAAGAAACAAACTCCACAGACAGAGCTTGGGCCGTCTCAAAAGGTGAGAGAGCCCCCAAATGCGCCGTGGTTAGTTTTTATGGGCTGGGTAATTTCATAGGCTAATGAGTGAGAGGATTATTCCAGTTATTTTAGGGAAGGGGTGGGGATTTCCAGGATGTATGTATTAAATGGATGTATGTAAATATATTAAAATGAGCGTATAATGAGGCTGAAGGTCTACTGGAAGTCAAATCTTCCGCCATCTTGGACCTAGTTGGTTCTCACCAGTTTTTGTCATGTCCTGTGGCTATCTTATTCTTTTAAATGTTGTGCCCTGCCCCCTTCCCTCCTGTTTCAAAGGTACATCCAATGAGATACAAAAACGAAGACTTTATTACCTGGGACAGAAGTCACAAAATGGTAGGAATATTTATATGGCAACTTTGACAAATTGCTGGACATTCACTGTAGACTAACAAGAGACTGAAACTTTTATGGGCTTTCCCTCCAGGAACCCCACAGGGTTCTCACTGTGAGGATCCAAGAAAATTCCCTCAAGGCTCCCGCAGGCAGGGTGAAGGGAAGAGGAAACACTGTGAAACATCTTGGTTCTTCTCCATAACAAAGGCTCACTCTCAAGGAAGAGCTTTGCCTGAGTTTAGGAAGCGAAATCTTCCACACTTATCCCTCCAGCTTTCCTGTCTCAGAGTGGAAAAGCACACAGTCAACCAAAAAATCATGGTTTCAAGGAAATAGACTGTAAATGTTAGAGCTAGGGAAGTAGAGGGCAGGGGGCAAAAAGTACCGCATCACTGAAGGAGGCACAGAACTCTAATGAAGACTGTGACCAAGGCAGCCTTAACATTTTCCTCAGCTTGATTAAACCTTAGACAGGCGGCTTCTTGACTCGCTGACCTCTCTTTTCTTAGAGCATCTACTTTGCACAACTTGTAAATATAAGTTCTTTTCCTGTCCCTTTTGAGACAAAAATCTTTTAAAAACATCTTTTCAAAAGCCTCTTGCCAGAACTTTCACAAAGACCTGGGAGCCATCTCGTGGATGTAATCATTATTGAACTTTAGGGAAGTTATTTAATCCAAGAGTCAGTTTCCTCACGAAGGTAATAATAGATCTAACTCATAGTGTTTATGAGTATTGAATATTATTTATACATTCAAAAATAAGAGCCCAGTAAACACTGGACAGTATTACTAGCAAATATTTTAAATGAAGAAATCAACCATTCAACAGAAACCAAATCCAATTTCATTATATCTGGGGCAGGGGGAAGGCTGTTAAACATATTTTTAAAGGAAACTAGAAATTTCAGAAGCAAAGAATAGAAGTACCAATATTCGAGAAAGGAAAGAACTATAGATTTGAAATTATGTCCTGAAGGTGTTTTTCCTGGAGGGGATTTAAATAGCCTGTGTTAAGCCAAGCAGCCTCTGTAAACAAAAATGGAGTTTTAGTAGTCTTGTTTAGTTGATTCAAGTATTTATATTTAAAGTTTACAAACTGATGGGTGATGTACTAGAAAACATACACAAGGAAGTGAATCAAAATTCAGTTCACTCCGTTCAACCACATACCCACCCATTTTTGTTTAACACAATGTTCAATCCCCCTATCCAACACAATGCAATTATTTCACATAAATCAAAATCACACTCAGCTCTTCTTTAAAAGAGAGAAGAGCCAAAGTTCAATTACTGCTGGCACCCGCAAGTCCAGGATCTCTTAGCAGTGTTCATTCAGTCTGTTTCGTTGGGTTGCTTCAACCACGTTTAAAATACGATGCAGACACTTAATCACTGAGACAGGAGTGGAAGTTGCTGGAGAGACATGGACACCTCTTTTGAACTTACTGACATGAATCACACTTGCAAAACTCTTCACATAAAACTGCAAATCGCTTAGTGAATAAATTTATTTATATTATCAACTTTATTTAAAAGACTGAAATAAAGGCATGCTTAAAAATGCTTTCTCTGGGGAGAGTGGTAGGAATCATACTTACAGTTCTTAACTAGTAGAGCTAGTACTATTGATTTGGTGATAATACACCGTATATATTTTATTAGATGATGTGACTCATTAATAATGGATTGATATCTTTCTTTAGATTTTTAGAAGTCTACTTATTCCACAAAACATAACTTTTTGCATTTTTTAATTGGTTCTTTTAGTGTTAGGATGGATTTTATTAAAATAATATTAGATTTAATTACACATCAGTAATATAAAAGGGCAATTTACCTTCACACAAACGTGAAACATAGTGCTATTCTGGGATCATAAATAAGAGTCCATAAACTACTACTTCTGGATTCAAGAGCACAAAATATATAGGAGTTCTAAGACATAAAGTCACATTTTTCTACTATAGAGTTGAATTAAATTGATCTAGTTTTATAGTGTTTGATACATGTACAAATATGATTTTGTAAAAAATAATATAAAATATTCAAACAGTTGAAGGCATGTAGAAGACTAGTGTAACAAGGTTGTATGTCAAACATAATGTGGTGAATAATATATTTAGCTTCCTAATAGTGGAAATAAGATTTACAAAACTAATCATAATTTATAAATGGCTTTATTGCCTCTTCTCTGTCATTCCAGTTATAGGAATAACTGAACATTATAGCTGCTTAAAGGAGCATGCATGACAGGGTGAAACCAATATAAACATATAACCTATACAAGTGTATGGATGCTGCATTTCAAGCACCTATATTCTCTTGGCTAGAGACATTTCTAACCCCTGAAGATGGTGGATTAGCACTTGAACTACCAAGACTGCCATGCCCTAAAGCAAAATTCTTGGGGAATAAGGAAGCAATAATCAGTATAATTTATTTTAATATTTTGCCCCTAGAAAATGATTCTTTTTTATTTTGTGTATTTCTGTGCACGATCATGTGTTTGTTTAGATTTGAAGTTATTCAGAAATTGTATTTTAGTCTTTTGAAATTATTTTCAGAAAGAAGATTGAATTAGTCATTATCATCATGCTTTGAGACTGTAATAACCTGCTTATGCTTACCTATTTTTGTTCAACAAGGTTAGTTTCACAAAATACTATAGATGCCAACTACCTATCAGATACTTTCCCTTTCCTTTATTTTAAAGTTAAAACATCGATCTTAAATATAAAATTTATATAGTTATTTAATACTCCTCTGTATTATACTTTCATTTTGTTGTAATTTTTGTCCTGAGTATTAGTTTAAGGTTTAGATAAAAATCACTCATATTATACATATTATACATATACATAAATTATACATATTATACATATTACAGTCTTTCAGAGTCTAATGAGAGAAGATAGTCATGTGACATTTGACTGTACAACTTTCAGTAGTCAATAATATTTTAATATTTTTATGTGACCCCTTTCAATAAATCTTTTGTAATATTTCTGTAATTGATAAAATATGTGAAGATTAATACAATCTTTCTATACTTTTAAAGTGGCATAGTGTCTTTTTTAAAATTTTCACTAAATAATTGTACTGTTTGCTTTTACCAAATGAAATTAAATGAGAAATGGTGAGATAGATGTTTACTTTCTACCTTACAGAAGATGGGAAGCTTGTGTGGAGAAAATTACCTTTTAATTTTTTGGCAATTTCCACGAAGTAAGGTATTAAAAATTAAATTGGTGTATCATATAAATATTTCTCTTAAATATCCAATATAATATCAATTTAATATTTATGTATTATATTGAATCAAATATATTATTAAAAATCAGGACATACATTTTCAAGTGTAAAACAAAATACAAGTGATATTTAAGAAGCATGATTTACTAGTCATTTTATGCCTGGAAAGAAGAATTAATAAAAATTAAGATTTTCATTCATATTGAAAATGTTAAATATGTTTATCTTCATATATAGATGAATACTGCTTTATTAAATATTTTAATGATGATGAAATTAATTTTATTACCAATAATATAACATAGCATATAAACACGTTTATTTTAGATAGTACATATGGTATATGTGTGTATGTATGTGTAGGTGTATGTGTGTGTGTGTATAATGTTGTTAAACAGTCTTCTTTAGAAGGACATTTTGCTTATATCCATTTCTTTATTACTATCAAGATAAGCTTCTTTTCTATTTTAATTATTTTATCAACAAAGTGATTTGAATTTTTGTTAAACGCCATGTTGAAGTCTACTGTGATGCTTTTTTTTTCCCATTGAAGTGTGTAATGAAAAATAATGATAGAGTGTCACGTGTGAATATCTATTCCTCTCTGATAGAGGAAAATTTTTGGCAAGTGTGATTGGAGTGGTGTCAGATGGAAAATATTGCTAGCAATTATATAGAGAATAAAGAACCAATGATAGAGGCCTTGGAGAGCCTAATAAAGACCTTGTGTACTTTTCTAGGACTACTTTATGTTTAAAATATGATCAATTGCTTGCATATAAAGAATAGACTAAAAGAGATTAAAATGTAGTGATGTAAAACTTTTGGTTAAGGCAGGCGGGTGCACAGTTTTAGAGAGGCTGTCGAATTTGGAAATTTAAAATCATAATATATTACTAAATGAAATATGGGGTATGAGAGAGAGAATAGGTCAAATGTCACTTTAATTTCTTGGCCTGAGCAACTGGGTGGATATTAATGTTGTTTACTGTGATGAAAACTACTGGGAGAGGAGCAGGAAGTATGGCTGGAACCCTGTATCTGTTTTGTGCATGCCTAATTTGAAATTAGAGCTGAAATTATAAATTTAGGAGATACAAGAATATGCATAGATATTTAATTAATGGAACTGATAATGTCACCTCTAGATGAATATAGATAGAGAAATTTTGAGGATTTATTACAGGAGCACACCAAATTTCAGTGGTCAGGTAAGACGACCAGACAAGAGAGAGAAAGAACTTCCAGTAGGGTAGTTGAAAATCAAACTATGGTATAAGGGAAAACAAGTCACATGAGGTTGGAGATCAACTATTCTAAATGATGCTGAGTATTGATCATTTGATTTAGCAATTAGAGTTCATTGTTGATCTTGACACACATTCAGTAGAACACTAGGTAAGTCTGATGTGTATGAGGTTGAGAGAAGATGGAATGTAATCAAGTGGAGACGGTGAACATTTACAATTTAAGGAGATGTCAGTAAAGTCATCAGTAAAGAGATCATATTTGGATAAAAATCTGGGATTAAAGTAATCACTTTGAATTTATTAAATTTAAAGTAACTCTTTCTTGTGAGCCTTCATTTATACCTATTATGTATCAGCCAAGTTGGAGAGAACTGTGAAATGTGATAATTTTCACCGACTGGTATCTTTGCAGAATTTGTGGGTACCATTGATTTACCCTTTTAGTAGTGACAGAAAACTGGCAGCTTCCACTTAGTAATTCCCACTACAATAATCTTAGTATCATTAGCAAAGTAGTCACTGCAGGAATTTTGCTATTTTCAGAGTATACCTACTCCAAATACGCATTGAAATAGTGAAGAAATTTATCATGTGATGGTCTCTGCAAACTTCTCTGAAGTAGTGAAGAAATTTATCATGTGATAATCTCTGCAAACGAAGCCTACCATGAGGTGGGTTTGTGTCAAAACTCGTATCACTTTTAGAAAGTTACCTTCATCTAGTAAACCACAGTCATTCATGTATCCAGAAATTAATGTTGATTTAGTTGTATTTTCCATAATCTCTGAAAGATAAGGGTGTTTTCCTTTCTTTAGTACGTAAAATACCTAGCTAAATAGCCTCAATATTTGGCTGAAGGTTTGGAGTGACATTTAGAATATTGTTTCTGTGTTACTACTGCAGGGTCCTTTCTCAAGTTTTTCAGCTTCACCTGGACTCTATCTGGAACTGTGGATTAACCCAGTAAATAATTCAAATAGGGGACAGAATTATCTATTGTGGTGGCTCAAGTCAGACCTCGGTCTATATTATCTGGAGTGTTTTGTTGTTACTTTCATTGTTATTAAAAATTGTCTTCCCATCTATTTTGGTTCTGTGGTACCAGGATATCGAATCATTGACTATTTTGTTAATCTTACCTTTTCTGTAATTGTAAAGTGTTTCTGTGTGACCTTTCCCACTCTGAACTCTGCTATCTCCATTGAGAACTGAGAACTCATTTCAATTGGCTGTCCCACATCTGTCCGAAAGTCACAAAGAGCTATTCAAAGATGATAGGGCTACTCTCTCTTGTATAATTCTCAATGCTTTGTGAAGGAAATCTTTTCTCATGTGTCTAGATTGTGTCACATATAGACACATTCAGTGGTGAACAAAAGAGAAAGACTTTTTCTCATAGTTTGCATTCCAACTGAACTTAGATGTTGAATAAAAGAGTAAAGTACAGAGTATTTCAAAAAGTTATATGTGTTTTGGAAATATAAAGCAAAAAAGGGGATGCAAATTATTGGAGAGTATGGTGGAATTTTAAATAAGTTGTTCAGGGAAGATCTAACTGAAAAATACAACACTTAAGGCAACATCTGAGCAGAGGAAAGCAAGCCATGTGGGGCATGGGACTGTAGGACTGGAGTGGGGGTGTGGGTATTAGTAGGCAAAAGAAATAGCAACTACAAAGACCCTGAACTGAGACTTTCCTGGCATGTTTAAAAAATGGTAAGGAGTCAGGTGTGGCTGGAATGGAGGGAGATAAGGGGAGAGGTTAAATAAGTGAGGAGTGGAGGTTGGGGAATAGAACATAGTCAGTCCATCTCTATCAGAATAATTCTCTGTAAATTCATTCAGGTTGTTGTGCATATAATATTGGAATCCTTTTTACTGCTGAATAGTAATCCACATATGGATGTGCCATAGTTGATATGACTTGTTTCCTATTGAAGGATAGCTGGCTGTTTCCGGTTTGGGGCTATGATGAATAAAGCTGCTATAAACATTCACATACAGGATTTTGTGTGACCATGTCTTTGTTTTTCTGGAATAAATACCTAGGAGTGCAGTTACTGGGATGCATGGTAATTGAGTGTTGATTTTTTTTTTTTAAGAAACTGCCAAACACTTTTTCAGGGAAGCTGTACCATTTTACGTTGCCACCAGCAATATAGGAGTGATCCAGGTTCTCTGCAAACTGCCAACATTTGATGTTATTATTGTTCATTTTACCATTCTGATGGATGTGCAGTGATATCTCATGTTGTTTAAAAAAATATATACTTTATGTTTTTAATAGTTTTAAGTTATTAGAAATATTAAATTTCTCATACTCCCTATAGATCTTTATGTACAGGTAATGTTAAAGGGTACTTTAGCAATTTTCAAATGATAACTTCATTCCAACAGTCTAACCTCTCTAAGACATTAAAATCCTTCCTCTGCATGTTTCTAAAATTTTCTGTTAGCTTTATATTACATAGGCAGTCATTAAGTCCACATTTAGATAATTAACCAAGCAAATATAAAAATCATGTCGTACTTTTAATGCTAGAATACTAAATTCAGATTCAGATAAGTGCACCCATACTAATACATATAACTCAAAAGTATTTTTCTCCTATTGGGTTCTCAGTTTCAGAATCAATACATAGCTGTATTCTTCACATTTTGCCTGTATAAAGTATGAAATTTTTTCATTTATTTTTCTGTGTAATTCTTTTTATATTAAATTTGAACTTAGAATTAGCATACTGATCCATGTTGATATCAAAGTTTAGTTTCAGATCTGGATAAATGAGGAGTAGTGGAGGTGAAGTTAATGTCTTTCAACCTAACACACTCAGTAGAAATTAGGCAGAATGATTATTGAAGCTGAAGCACCATCATCGTGCAGTAGAAAGAAAAAAGGACTGGCAACATAAATTCATTGATGTGTGTTTTTTGTTTTTTGAATATTCCCATATGTGTTCATTCCAACTTACAGGGTTCTGGTGTTTGTATATCACGGCCTTATCCTTTATTTACTAAAGTTTTGGATGATCTGGATTTAACTGATGATGAATTCTGCCTCAGTATTCGAGGTGTGAGAGAAGTATTCATTTTGATGTTCTTTTAAACATCCTAGCGCCTTGAGGCAAATATTTAGACACCTGAAGTTTGTCATTCTCTTTAACTTGACGACATTCTTATAAACATTATTTTCCTGCAGCAGTCCTCTAATCCTTTGTGACTTTGATAGCGATCTATGGCAGTGTACACTTGATTCCCCAGGCCTTGCCTGTGATGAGCATTTCACAAGCAGTGGTCACCGATGATATTTAAGTCTTTTTGCCACTTTATGACATTTACTGACAAAATCCTCTCTCTCTTTTTAATTACATGTGTAATTTCATGGCATTTTAGCTGAAATTAGACCCAGCTACTCTATCACACCTCCTAAATTTTCTATAGTTCTAGTTCCTGAGACTTCTCTGTACTTCTCTGTACCAATTTCTATATCAAACAAGCCTTTTATATGTGACTGATGCTAGCTGATTTTAGGGAAGAAGTAGTATATTAGAATTCTCCAGAGAAACAGAACCAATAGAATGTTTTATATATATATATATATATGCACACACATATGTATATATACATATATACACACATACATAAATACATATAAACTAAATATAAACTAAATATATATTTATATATATAAATAAAATTATATATAATAAATATATATTTATATATACACATGTGTATGTATATATACACACACATAAATACATATATACAAAGTATAAAATAAATATTTATTATGGATAATAAATATAAATAAATATAAAATATACATAAATATAAATACATATACACACACACAGGTATTTATTGTGTGGGCCGCCTGGCAAGTCTGAAGTCTGTAGAGTAAACCAGCAGGCTGGAGATGCAGGGAAGAGCTGATGCTGTAGCTCTAGTTTAAAAATAAAATTTCTTCAGGAAGCTTCAGACTTTATCCTTAAGGCCTTTCAACTGATTGAATAAAGCCTACCCACATTATGGAAGATAACCTGCTTTACTTAAAGGCCACTGATTTAAATGTTAATCACACCTAAATAATGCCTTCTCAGCAACATCTAGATCAGTATGAGTACCATGGCCTAGCCAGGTTGACATATAAAATTAACCATCACAAATACATTAGAATATACATGTATTGAATAGCTTATAAAATTGTAGGGAGGTTTAAGAGCCAAGTGCAGAAATATAAGCCAGGCTGAACACCAGAAGCTGCATCTTATCCACCTGATTTTCCTGCCACAGGGACTCAGGCTATCCAAGATTAATAAGGGGATTATAGTTTGCCACTGCTATAGTGAAAATTTCATCTTCTGTTAACTACCAAAGCCACCCATGCTACCCTGCTTGACCAGTAGCCACAAGAACACTAGGGAGAAACTCTGGCTTTAGTTTCCATTAATAATTTCAGTTATTCCTTCACTTATTCAATACAAATCTATGAATCAATTATTACATTCCAGAATGCTAGTAAATTTCAGGGCTATGACGAGATCAAAACCAAGTGCCCTAAATCTTATGGAATTTGCATTATAAAATGGAGTAACAGATACTAAACAAAATTAGGTACTATAGAGATAAATAAATCAGGAAATGTGACTATTAGACTGCAGTTTTGACTATAGTAATCTAATTGTGAAGGTGACATTGTATAAAATTGTCAAAAGGTAATGAAGGAGTGAGAAATAAAGTTATCTGTGTTAAGAGAGTCAAGATCGTTTAAGGCCTTGTAGGCCACGTTAAGGACCTGGCTTCTTCCTTGAAAGGGCTAGGGCAGTATTTGAGGGTTTTAATTAGAGGAGTGGCATGACTTGATGCAAGTTTAACACAATCTCTGTGGCTGCTGGGTAGAGAATACTGAAGGGAAGCAAAAACCACAGCAATGAAACTAATGAAGTGGCCATTCCAATACCATGGTGAGAGATACATGGTCAGATCAAAAATATATTTTGAAGGTAGAATTATCAGCATTTGCTGCTGAACCAGATGTGATATGTATATGAAGAGTCAGAGAAGATTCTGAAACATATGTCCTGAGGAACTGGAAAGATGTAGTTGCCATAAATTAGGAAGAGGAAGAGGAATTTTCAGAAGTTCAGTCTTGGGCATGTTAAATGTCTGATGCCTATTAGACATACAAGAGGAGAGATTTAAGAAAAATTTAGCTATTCATCCAGGCTTGGAAAACAGTCCATATAGAGGTAGATGTTGAAGCCAAAGTTCTAAATGAAGTCACCAGGTAAGTGAATGTAGATAGAGATAAGATCTAAAGGCCCAATCCTAAATTGCATCTTGGTTAAGAATTTAGGGGAAGAGGGAGCCACAGCAAAGAAAGGCTATAAAAGAGGAGCCACTCCTATAAAGCAAGAGACAAAACAGTATTCTCTTCGGTATTCTCCACAGTGCGGTCAGAGGGATATTGTTAAACATAAGTCAAATCATGGAAATCTACTACTTAAAATCCTCAAATAAAATTCCATTCTTCCCAGAGAGTGTGTTCAAAAGAAAAACAAATAACTGTCCATTAAAATGCTCCAGATAGAACAATGAGAACAAACAATGAAATGTTTGGGTTTAGCAAAGTGATAGTCGTTTTTGTTGTTGACAAAACAGTTTCTGTGGGGGGCATGGGAAAAATCCTACTGGAATTGGATTCAAGAGAAATTGGAGGAGACAATTTATAGCCATTGTGTATAAGCAAATTTATCAGCTTATTTTAAAGGGCAATAGAACCAAGATGGAAGCTCAAAGTTGAAATGGAATTAAAGCTTTTCTTTTCCACATTGGAGAAATCATAGTAATAATCCACTTAAGAGATAAATATTGGTGATGCAGGGGAGCAATGTCAGTATTACTGGAGCAATATTCTTGTATTGGGGACTAAAGATGTGACATGGTGCAAAAAAAGAAGCTGAGGGCTTGGCTAATATCATCATCAGTTCATGCATAGAGACAGGAAAAATGGCAGACTTTATGGGCAGAGATGTAGGTAGGTTGGTAATTAATCCCATCTGCCATGAGTGTATTTGATTGGAAGAATCCAGGTCTACAAATCTTTGTTTAAAACAAATCTTACCTAGTAGGGGTGATGGTGGTGTGCATGGGTTGGAGAAAGGATATTAATATATTCTGTTTGAGATTTGTAATTAAATTTTCTTACATTCTCACTTGGCTTTTCCTCAGCTTGTTGTGAATCATGAACCATTGAATACTTCTTTTCCTCCTTGTCTCAACTGTTGAATATACTGCAAATATTTCTGTATCTGGCAAATGGATTTATCCTTCACCTGGTTTGAGCACTTATAGATTTTTCTTCATCCGTTTTTCTTCTTCTGTATATTCTTTCTTGTCTTCTCAATGAGAATTTCCTAACTGGCGTGCATGATGTCACCACCAGGAAACAATGATAGAGAGAGACTTAGTAAATGCATTAATGAAAAAATTGCAGCTGATAAGAGCCAAGTATTTTTTACTTTGATTTCATTACAGGTTTTATTTATAGTAAAATATATTTCATATTTTAGTAAAATTTAATAAGTTCTATCAGTTATGATGCCAAACTTTTTGTTGTACATTTACTTTTTTTAATGTTTATTTTCTTATTACTCATCCATTTTATACACATCAGTGTATACATGTCAATCCCAATCTCCCAATTCATCCCACCACCACCCACAACCCCCACCGCTTCCCCCCTTGGTGTCCATAGGTTTGTTCTCTACTTCTGTGTCTCAATTTCTGCTCTGCAAACTGGTTCATCTGTACCATTTTCTAGGATCCACATATATGCATTAATATATAATATTTGTTTTTCTCTTTCTGACTTACTTCACTCTGTATGACAGTCTCTAGATCCATCCACATCTCAACAAATGACCCAATTTTGTTCCTTTTTATGGCTGAGTAATATTCCATTGTATATATGTACCACATCTTCTTTATCCATTTGTCTGTTGATGGGCATTTAGGTTGCTTCCATGACCTGGCTATTGTAAATAGTGCTGCAATGAACATTGGGGTGTGTGTGTCTTTTTGAATTATGCTTTTCTCTGGGTATATGCCCAGTAGTGGGATTGCTGGATCATATGGTAATTCTATTTTTAGTTTTTTAAGGAACCTCCATACTGTTCACCATAGTGGCTGTACCAATTTACATTCCCACCAACAGTGGAAAAGGGTTCCCTTTTCTCCACACCCTCTCCAGCATTTGTTGTTTGTAGGTTTTCTGATGATGCCCATTCTAACTGGTGTGAGGTGATACCTCATTGTAGTTTTGATTTGCATTTCTCTAATAAATAGTGATGTTGAGCAGCTTTTCATGTGCTTCTTGGCCATCTGTATGTCTTCTTTGGAGAAATGTCTATTTAGGTCTTCTGCCCATTTTTGGATTGGGTTGTTTGTTTTTTTAATATTCAGCTGCATGAGCTGTTTATATATTTTGGAGATTAATCCTTTGTCTGTTGATTCGTTTGCAAATATTTTCTCCCATTCTGAGGGTTGTCTTTTTGTCCTATTTATGGTTTCCTTTGCTGTGCAAATGCTTTGAAGTTTCATTAGGTCCCATTTGTTTATTTTTGCTTTTATTTCCATTACTCTAGAAGGTGGATCAAAAAAGATCTTGCTGTGATTTATGTCAAAGAGTGTTCTTCCTATGTTTTCCTCTAAAAGTTTTATAGTGTCCAGTCTTACATTTAGGTCTCTAATCCATTTTGAGTTTATTTTTGTGTATGGTGTTAGGGAGTGTGCTAATTTCATTCCTTTACATGTAGCTGTCCAGTTTTCCCAGCACCACTTATTGAAGAGACTGTCTTTTCTCCATTGTATATCCTTGCCTCCTTTGTCATAGATTAGTTGACCATAGGTGCGTGGGTTTATCTCTGGGCTTTCTATCCTGTTCCATTGATCTATATTTCTGTTTTTGTGCCAGTACCATGTTGTCTTGATTACTGTAGCTTTGTAGTATAGTCTGAAGTCAGGGAGTCTGATTGCTCCAGCTCCACTGTTTGCCTTCAAGACTGCTTTGGCTATTCGGGGACTTTTGTGTCTCCATACAAATTTTAAGGTTTTTTTGTTCTAGTTCTGTAAAAAATGCCATTGGTAATTTGATAGGGATTGCATTGAATCTGTAGATTGCTTTGGGTAGTATAGTCATTTTCACAATATTGATTCTTCCAATCCAAGAACATGGTATATCTCTCCATCTGTTGGTATCATCTTTAATTTCTTTCATCAGTGTCTTATAGTTTTCTGCATACAGGTCTTTTGTCTCCCTAGGTACGTTTGTTCCTAGGTATTTTATTCTTTTTGTTGCAGTGGTAAATGAGAGTGTTTGCTGAATTTCTCTTTCAGTTTTTTCATCATTAGTGTTTAGGAATGCAAGAGATTTCTGTGCATTAAGTTTTTATCCTGCTACTTTACCAAATTCCTTGATTAGCTCTAGTAGTTTTCTGGTGGCATCTTTAAGATTCTCTACGTATAGTATCATGTCATCTGCAAACAGTGACAGTTTTACTTCTTCTTTTCCAATTTTTATTCGTTTTATTTCTTTTTCTTCTCTGATTGCCATGGGTAGGACTTCCAAAACTATTTTGAATAATAGTAGTGAGAGTGGACATCCTTGTCTTGTTCCTGATCGTAGAGGAAATGCTTTCAGTTTTTCACCATTGAGAATGATGTTTGCTGTGGGTTTGTCATATATGGCCTTTATTATGTTGAGGTAGGTTCCCTCTATGCCCACTTTCTGGAGAGTTTTTATTATAAATGGGTGTTGAATTTTGTCAAAAGCTTTTTCTGCATCTATTGAGATGATCATATGGTTTTTATTCTTCAATTTGTTAATATGGTGTATCACATTGATTTTCATATATTTAAGAATCCTTGCATCTCTGGGATAAATCCCACTTAATCATGTTTTATGATCATTTTAATGTGTTGTTGGATTCTGTTTGCTAGTATTTTGTTGGGGATTTTTGCATGCATTTTCATCAGTGATATTGGTCTGTAATTTTATTTTTTTGTAGTATCTTTGTCTGGTTGTGGTATCAGGATTATGGTGGCCTCATAGAAGGAGTTTGGGAGTTTTCCTTCCTCTTCAATTTGTTCGAAGAGTTTGAGAAGGATGGGTGTTAGATCTTCTCTAAATGTTTGATAGAATTTGCCTATGAAGCCATCTGGTCCTGGTCTTCCGTTTGTTGGAAGCTTTTTAATCACAGTTTCAATTTCATTACTTATGATTGGTCTGTTCATATTTTCTGTTTATTCCTGGTTCAGTCTTGGAAGGTTGTACCTTTCTAAGAATCTGTCCATTTCTTCCAGGTTATCCATTTTGTTGGCTTAGAGTTGTTTGTAGTAGTCTTTTAGGATGATTTGTATTTCTGCAGTGTGTGCTGTAACTTCTCCTTTTTCATTTCTAGTTTTATTGATTTGAGTCCTCTTCCACTTTTTCTTTGTAAGTCTGGCTAATGGGTATCATTTTTTTTTTAATTTTCTCAAGGAACCAGCTTTAGTTTTATTGATCTTTGCTATTGTTTTCTTTGTTTCTATTTCATTTATTTCTGCTCTGATCTTTATGATTTCTTTCCTTCTGCTAACTTTGGGTTTTGTTTGTTCTTTTTGTAGTTCCTTTAGGTGTAATGTCAGATTGTTTATTTGAGATTTTTCTTTCTTCCTGAGGTAGGCTTTTATAGCTATAAACTTCCCTCTTAGCACTACTTTTGCTGCATCCCATTGGTGTTGGAGCATCATGTTTTCATTGTGATTTGTCTCTAGGTATTTTTTGATTTCCTCTTTGATTTCTTCAGTGATCTCCTGGTTATTTAGTAGCATATTGTTTAGCCTCCATGTGTTTGTGTTTTTTACATTTTTTCCTCTGTAATTCATTTCTGATTTCATAGCGTTGTGGTCAGAAAAGATGCTTGTAGTAATCTCTCATGATCTTTTTTATTTCTGCAGTGTCAGTTGTTACTTCTCCTTTTTCATTTCTTATTCTATTGATTTGAGTCTTCTCCCTTTTTTTCTTGATGAGTCTGGCTAGTGGTTTATCTATTTTGTTTATCTTCTCAAAGAACCAGCTTTTAGTTTTATTGATCTTTGCTATTGTTTCCTTCATTTCTTTTTCATTTATTTCTGATCTGATTTTTATGATTTCTTTCCTTCTGCTAGCTTTGGGGTTTTTTTGTCCTTCTTTCTCTAATTGCTTGAGGTGCAAGGTTAGGTTGTTTATTTGAGATGTTTCCTGCTTCTTAAGGTGGGCTTGTATTGCTATAAACTTCCCCCTTAAAACTGCTTTTGCTGCATCCCATAGGTTTTGGGTCGTTGCGTCTCCATTGTCATTTGTTTCTAGGTATTTTTTTATTTCCTCTTTGATTTCTTCAGTGATCACTTCATTATTAAGTAGTGTATTGTTTAGCCTCCATGTGTTTGTATTTTTTACAGATCTTTTCCTGTAATTGATATCTAGTCTCATGGCGTTGTGGTCAGAAAAGATACTTGATACAGTTTCAATTTTCTTAAATTTACCAAGGCTTGATTTGTGACCCAAGATATGATCTATCTTGGAGAATGTTCCATGAGCACTTGAGAAAAATGTGTATTCTGTTGTTTTTGGATGGAGTGTCCTATAGGTATCAATTAAGTCCATCTTGTTTAATGTATCATTTAAAGCTTGTGTTTCCTTATTAATTTTCTGTTTGGATGATCTGTCCATTGGTGCTAGTGGGGTGTTAAAGTCCCCCACTATTATTATGTTAACTGTTGATTTCCTTCTTTAGAGCTGTTAGCAGTTGCCTTATGTATTGAGGTGCTCCTATGTTGGGTGCATATATGTTTATAATTGTTATATCTTCTTCTTGGATTGATCCTTTGATCATTACATAGTGTCCTTCCTTGTCTTTTGTAACATTCTTTATTTTAAAGTCTATTTTATTTGATATGAGTATTGGTATTCCAGCTTTCTTTTGATTTACATTCGCATGGAATATCTTTTTCCATCCCCTCACTTTCAGTCTGGATGTGTCCCCAGGTCTGAAGTGGGTCTCTTGTAGACAGCATATATGTGGGTCTTGTTTTTGTATCCATTCAGCAAGCCTGTGTCTTTTGGTTGGAGCATTGGAGCATTTAATCCATTCACATTTAACGTAATTGTGAATATGTATGTTCCTGTGATCATTTTCTCAATTGTTTTGGGTTTGGTTTTGTAGGTCCTTTTCTTCTTTTGTGTTTCCCACTTAGAGAAATTCCTTTAGCATTTGTTGTAGAGCTGGTTTTTGGTGCTGAATTCTCTTAGCTTTTGCTTGTCTGTAACACTTTTGATTTCTCCATCGAATCTGAATGAGATCCTTGCTGGGTAGAATAATCTTGGTTGTAGTTTCTTCCCTTTCATCGCTTTAAGTATATCATGCCACCCTGTTCTGGCTTGTAGAGTTTCTGCTGAGAAATCAGCTGTTAACTTTATGGGAGTTCCCTTTTATGTTATTTGTTGTTTTTCCCTTGCTGCTTTCAATAATTTTTCTTTGTCTTTAATTTTTACCAATTTGATTACTATGTGTCTCGGCATGTTTCTCCTTGGGTTTATCCTGTATGGGACTCTGCGCTTCCTGGACTTGGGTGGCTATTTCCTTTACCATGTTAGGGAAGTTTTCGACTATAATCTCTTCAAATATTTTCTTGGGTCCTTTCTCTTTCTCTTCTCCTTCTGGGACCCCTGTAATGAGAATGTTGTCGCATTTAATGTTGTCCCAGAGGTCTCTTAGGCTGTCATTTCTTTTCATTTTCTTTTTCTTTATTCTGTTCCGCAGCAGTGAATTCCACCATTCTGTCTTCCATGTCACTTATCCGTTCTTCTGCCTCAGTTATTGTGCTATTGTTTCCTTCTAGTGTAGTTTTCATTTCAGTTATTGTATTGTTCATCTCTGTTCTTTAATTCTTCTAGGTCTTTGTTAAACATTTATTGCATCTTCTCGATCTTTGCCTCCATTCTTTATCCGAGGTCCTGGATCATCTTCACTATCATTATTCTGAATTCTTTTTCTGGAAGGTTGCCTATCTCCACTTCATTTAGTTGTTTTTCTGGGGTTTTATCTTGTTCCTTCATCTGGTACATAGCCTTCTGCCTTTTCATCTTGTCTATATTTCTGTGAATGTGGTTTTTGTTCCACAGGCTGCAGGATTGTAGTTCTTGCTTCTCCTCTCTGCCCTCTGGTGGATGAGGCTGTCTAACTGCAGTCATTTAGTTTTTTAGTAAACATATTTTGTAGAAATGTATGTAAATTATAGAAATTGGAGGTAGTTAGAAAAATATGGTATTCAAATAAAAAGATATTTTAAATGTTTTTTGTGTGTTCTGATGTACATTTAAAAAGTAGCATGTAGTATTAAACTTCGTTTTGGCCATTATAAATTTCTTCTAAAGATTTCCATTGCAATCTTTTAAAAATCCTTTACTTTCGAGGTGATTTTAATGATACTATTAACAAAAATGAATATGTATACTTATATATCTAATGTATATATAAACTCTTAAATTGAAATTTTAGAAAATAATATTTTGGATAAATTATTTAATATCTAACCTACAGTAAAAGCTTCAGTTTTCAGAACATATATTCCATTTTCACTACAGATATATAGAGCCAGTTCCTATTTTTCAATTTCACTGAGCAATGTACTCATCATAAAATGTTTTAATTAGTGATCTCTTTAAGTAATAACCACATCTCAAATAATAAAAATGTTATAAAAAAGAATAAATTACATGCATATTTTTTAAAAAGGCATGATTAATATTAAGTTGAATTTAATTAATTTTAGTATAGCAGGAATAAATACATACATTTTATTGAAAAGGAAAGAACCTTTGGAATGTATAGCTCATGCTACTATGTATAATCATTAGTGTCCATATTATAGCAAATACATTGATTATCAAAGGCAGAATTTAGTGAAAATGCAATATTGTAATTTATAACAATAATGTTTCCCAATCACTTTATAATGTATTTGTATTAACCAGATATATTTTTTAAAGTATTCACTCTCACTGGACTTCATTACTGCTCTATTTCCTCATTTGAATTGATACATAACATTCTTTTAATGATGCAATCATTTTTCTCTAACATTTTTTTTTACAGAAGTTTATTATATTTCAAGTTATATGAACCACTTAGACTAGAATATGTAACATTTATACTACATTTAAGACATTGCTAAGTGAACTTACATATTTATGAGACAGACACACTCACCATGGAAGAATTGATTGTATCTTCCATCCTGGTGTGAGGTATTAAAATTTAAATATGTTTTAGAATGAAATAAAGTATGCTCCATATTATGAGTTTACTCATGAAATAATTTTTATCTTTAAACATTATATATGAAACTAAATCCATTTACCTGCTTAATTTGCTAGCTCTTCTTTTCAGTTAAGACATTCAGTGCTATTTGATCTTTAAATGTGAATGGATTTATGGAATTAATTAACTGAAATCATTATAGCACTTAAACATTACAGATCACTCTCCTGTATAATTATCTCATTGACCTTATTTGATGTGATATAATAATCCAGCTCTTGACATAAGATTACAACCTTCATGTAAGAAAATTTTGAATATCATTTTTCTTCTTATTATTTCACTATAAAAGATGAGGATGGTAAAGAAGTTTGAGAAAACAAACTAAATACAACAAAACACAAAAATATTCATTTTGTCCTCATCTAGAATTATTTAAACAAAGTGTATATCTTAGTGTTAATAAGCTTTGCCTCATTAAATAAACTTTGCCTTGCCAAATAAATAGACATTATTTGTACATTGCAAACAACAATGGTACATTGTCCCATCAGTATTTTTTGCCCACATCAGAATAATTTCCAAGTGTCAACCTTTGTGACTCTTTCCCTGAGATAATCTCTGCTCTCTAGAACCTGATATGCCCATGTCACAAGGAAATGCCAATGAATTAACATGCCCCTGAGAACAGTTCTCGACCAGTGGCTAATGGGAATTGATATGGATATACCCCAGGTCCCATCCCTCAATGTGAGTTAACACTGATCTATATGCTCTAAATGAAACTCCTTAGTCTCAAAGCAGGATTTATCTTCAGTTGCTCACCATGGTAACTTGCTTAATCAGGCACCCTGTACTGGCTTCCTTCCTCTCCCTGTGTCATTTCTCCTCTCGCCTAACAATGTTTCCTAGGAACACCTTACAAATAAACTTATTTTATGCAAATCCTCACATCTCGCAGCTCCTGGGGAAACCTAAAATAATGTAAGCAGTTAAACCAATAAAAATTATATCCAAACTTCTCTTGAATAGGCCTTAATAATAAATAAGCCATTGGGAAATTGGCTTGCTTTTTAATCTAAGAATACTGGAAAAATTAGATCTGCAAGCAACATGCTTAACTTTTAATATCTGTCAGAGAAAGCACTAAGCGACAATCCTGGTCAAAGGAGGGAATTCTCACGCATCTCTTTATTTGCTGGAAGCTGATTAATGTATTCCACTCTTCAGATTTCCCTTTTTGAAATGGGCAACTAAAGATTAAGGCTAAATTATGTGAACCATTAATTAACCTGCCTTTATGCATTTACAACAATCTTCTAAAATTTTTACTCTAGAAAGTGAAATACTGAGTGAGCATCTCCCCCAAATGTCCCATTCTTTGCCTTCATTTAGTGTCATAATAACTTTAAAAGGACTAGCTGGAATTCTTAGTTTCTGGCTCGATGCAAACAAGGTTTTGACCTCTAGTAGAAATTTTTCTTCCTCAGTTCAAAATAAAACAAAAACAAAACAAAAAAGAAAACAAAAAAACCCTCTAATCCAACAAAGCCCTAAGTTTCAAGATGTAAAATGAGACTTTTGGAGTATGAGGTTAAGAAGACACTTCTTCCTTAACTCCTTGTTTCCCAGACTGTGTATTCTGGCTGTTGGAGAAACAGTACGAAATGCTGTTTGCTAGTTCATAGATTTTATGGTATTCAGAATGTAGTTTATTAGGTCTTGTCACTCAACCAGTTCTGTTTCTTTAGTAATCAATTCCATAATTTTAGCTACCAACTGATTTAAGGTAGTGGGTCATTTGTAAGCAAAAGCCTATTTCTTTACTTCTTTTGCTGCACTTTACAAGAAGCAGTATTATAGAGAAGCACGATGGGAAATAACGAATTCAGTACGTTCAAAAATAGTGCTGGCATAAGAATTGTGGACAGTACCACAGTTTATTTCAGTGAGAAGAAATCCTCTTGCAAGAAGTCAAGCAGTCCCTGAGCAACAGAGAGATTCTTGGTTTTCTTGCCACACTTCCACAGATCCAACCAATAAGAGATCTACGAGCCCAGATCAAATTAGACAGTTTATTACTCATGGTATAGCAAGAAGCAGGAAGCAGGAACTTCATGTTAGCATCAGTTACTCTTTTTTTTTTTTTTTCCGATACGCGGGCCTCTCACTGCTGTGGCCTCTCCCGTTGCGGAGCACAGGCTCCGGACGCCCAGGCTCAGCGGCTATGGCTCACGGGCCCAGCCGCTCCGCGGCATGTGGGATCTTCCCGGCTCGGGGCACGAACCCGTGTCCCCTGCATCGGCAGGCGGACTCTCAACCACTGCGCCACCAGGGAAGCCCGGCATCAGTTACTCTTGCTCCTCAAGTCCCGTAGGTCTGAACTGCCATGAGACTAGGTGAATGCTATACAAACAGAGGATCTTTGTCAAAGCTGAGGAACACTGACCTTAGCCAAGCCCAATTTTATAAGGGGATTGATAGCAAACCAGCCCAATATTTGTCCTGGAAGAAATCTTTATCTTTGTTATATTGGTTAGGAAACACATCTGCCTTGTAACCCAGAGGAAGATGCTATCTTTAACTTCCAAGGCTGTTTCCTATGGAAACATCCTTGAAAGATAGTCCTGAAGAAGAGTTTTTATAAGACATAGAGAAATACCATGAAGCATTGCCTTCCAGCACCCTCCACGATAAAGTACAATGTAATTAGCCTTAATTAGCCTATTACTAGGTACCGATAAAGGGTCATTCAAGGGAATTAGCTTTGGTCTCTGCTTTTCAAAAGTTGGGTACTCTGCAATAGAAGAACCAGATAAATCTTAATGTGCAGAAGCTCACACTGTTAGCTCATGCATTATTTCAATTCCAGTTCTTCCACCATCACCTGTTTGTCAGTGATCTTACTGAGTAACACTGGAGCAGAGAAAGAGACCAACTGATATTAGAGTTTTAGCCATATTGTTACCAAAAGTGGGGTCCAGCTGCTCACTACTCAAAAGTCAATAAAGAGGCAAGGTTGGTGGAAAGGAAACTTTGCTTTATTTTGGAGGCCAGCAACCTGGGTGGGGGGAGGTCTGATTCCCCCACCACCACCACTGACAGTCAGTGGGCAAGAGCTTTTAAAGGGGAGTTTCAGGGATGCTTAGGTGGAGAGAGGGGGCTACACACAGAAATAGCATAGTCAGCTCTGACAGCCATCTTGAAATTGGTCATGCAGTGGTCTGATCAGCATCATCATGATTGTTTTAAATACTGTTAGTCTTTAATTCCAGGGTCAGTTCTCATTTCTTTGAGGCCAGTTCTCAGAATTGTGGCAGCTTATGTCATGGCTACAGTCTGGTCATCGTGTAGTCAACTTCTTCCACCTGGTGGGGGTTTCAGTATATACAAAACATCTCAAAGGCTGTATGACTCAGAATATTACCTATAGCCCTTGAGGAGGAACTGAAGATCCTTGACTTTGCTTAATGACTAAACTATTATTATTTAGTCTTGTCTGCCTGCTTTCCTTTGCTTCTGCATTTTCTCACTTCTCTGATTAAACTTATTCTTTGGCTAATTTTTTCCACAGACAAAAGGTAGACAGAGGACATGGGGGGCAAGGACCATAGGGTACTGCTCACCTTATTATCAAGGGCCTCATCTGGAGGGCATGTCCTTTGGTGGTCATCCTTACACCTTGTTTCCATCATTAAAGACCCATCTTTGCTTCTCTTTCCCAGTGCCCCTTGTCATTGTTCCTTCAGTCTTGCTCTTCCAATACCCTGACCATCTAGGCTAACCATTAGTGACTCTCCATGGATTTATGTGGATCCATGTCTTTGGCCAACTCTTAATTATGAACAATCATATGTATGCCTCAAAGTCCTACTCATTCCATTTCAGGTTCGTCCTTGAGTAGAGAGATAATGTTCACATGCATGGTGGCAGCATTCCTCAGACAGCTGTACATATAAAGCCCCATGAGGCCAATATGGATGAGTTGAGGGAAAGGTACCCAAGGCAGGGGCAGCGAGTATTATTAGTGTGTGATACACTATATTATGATAGCAGGATCTGCTTAAATCCAATATTCTATTTTTACTTGCACATAATATTGGAATGCTGCTGTATATATTCTACATTTTAGCTTTATGGTTTAGCCCTTGAGGAGCAGCTCAGTTGAATGGTCTCTTGGCAACTCAAATTCAGAAGATTAGTCTCTATATGGGTCAATAGAAAGCCTGGGGCTATATCTCAATAAGAGACTAGTTATCTGGAGAATTCTGTTGTTACTTTATTGTGGCTTTCCAGAAGCTCCATACAGCAAGCATATCTGCAACAGAAAATATAAGTAAAAATGTATCCGTTAAGCCAAAGTGACAGAATTCCTTGGGTCCCAGTAAAAACTGGCAAGAGTAGTCTTCCTCTAGAATCTCTGAAAGATTGTCACAGGAACCCCAGGTTATGATGTCCAACCTAAATAATCCCATCAACCACCTTTCCCCTCCTCCATATCTCTTTTGAATTGCATGGAAAAGAATATTACTGGGCAAGCAAGCTCAAATTATGCTTCAACCTTGGAATAATAACAGTGAACAGAAAAATAAGTGGAAAAATTTGAATAGACTAAGCCAGGAATCCTTCTGTAGAGTCAAAGATAAGAGTAAATGCTGACCACCTGAAGAGAGGGAAGTAGAGTTTCAACAATAGGATAGTTCTTGCAAAAATGCTAATAATAATAATAATGGATTGGCTCTCCACTTGAAATTTGGAGTGGATATGTTGTATAAATATGGATACAACGGTGGATATGTTGTATAAATAATGGAGTGGATATGTTGTATTAATTTTCTTAATGGATTAGTGGTACTAAGTAATGATGGAGCCTGGATAGTTTTACCTCATGATTTTAGGCATAATAATTCTACAATATTTTATACATATTAAAATATAAAAAGAACATTTTGTCCTCACTGGAGAAATGTGAATAGTGAAATGGTTTCAAAAGCATATTTTACACAACTGTGGAAACAACATTCTTCACACACACAAACACACATATTTAAGATGAACAAATAAGTAACAAATTAATGCATATTGGTCTAGCAAATGTTTTAGTCTGCTGAAAAAAACTTGTTTAACCTTGATAATCCCATAATATGGAAAATTTATGAGGACATAGAAACTTTTATCGCTGAAATTTCTATTAACCTGTAACTACTTACTTTGAGACACTTTGGGAAATACCGAATAGGAGAAATTGGTATTTTTGGATCTATATAGAATTATTCTATGAGGAAACACCTGTTAGCAATTATCCATTTGGTATTTGATACCAATGGCTATCAATCCAGTGGTTTATTAGAATAATTTGTGGTAAATTGTCTTTGCCTATGCCCCAGCCCGAGTGTGTATGATTATGTAAATATAGAGGTGAAAACTGGTTAAGGAAAAAGAAAATACATATATTTAATATTTGTTAAATTATCATTTATTCAAGTGCATGAGAGGTTTCTCAGATAATATGAATTTTTTTTTTTTTTTTTTTGCGGTACGCGGGCCTCTCACTGTTGTGGCCCCTCCCGCCGCAGAGCACAGGTTCCGGACGCGCAGGCTTAGCGGCCACGGCTCACGGGCCCAGCTGTTCCGCGGCATGTGGGATCCTCCCGGACTGGCGCACAAACCCACGTCCCCTGCATCGGCAGGCGGACCCTCAACCACTGCACCACCAGGGAAGCCCCAGATAATGTGAATTTTTAATCTTCAGCTAACATTTCTTCCCCATCATAAAATACAGAATTTTTAAATGGAAGTGAATGCTCTAATTCAAATACACAGTGATTCATTTCCATGGCTCAGAGAAGAAAATAACAGCTATTCATGATATTCAGAGCAGCTGCTAAGTCTTTCTTCATATTCTTTTACAGTTTGTGGATCACTGGAACACCAACATTCAGGGCCCTGTGAAACTATCTTAATGGTAACTGCTCATGCACTTAGTGCTTCAAAATCCCTATGAATATAGAAATCAATTATGTGAACAGGTGCCACCAAGTAACTAGGCTTCATGCTCACTGGGATATCACAAACATTTAAATTTGATAAAATTAGTACACAAATATGTTCCTTCATACACAACAGTAAGTTAATATACATTCATGAGAATGCAAATATAGAAATCAAGGTCTGGAAAGTGATTGTTTTTTAGCAAATTGATGCAATAATTTCAGCTCTTGCAAGATTCTTGCTATAGATGAAAACAACATTGAGGCAAAAAATAGGCTGAATTATTTTCCCCATCCATATAACATTTGCAGAGTTACAGTTTAATGGGTACAAAATTTGTTTGGAAAAACAAAACCTTCTGGAGATGGATGGTGGTGATGGTCACACAATATAAATGCACTTAATGCCACTGAATTGTACACTTAAAAATGGTTAAAATGCTAAATTTTATGGTTTATTTATTTTACCACAGTAAAGAAACTGGGGAAATGTTAGACCTATATGTTCTCAAATGAAAAGATATTCAAATCATATAATTAAGTAAATATTTAATGAGAGGGAATTCCCTGGTGGTCCAGTGGTTAGGACTCCGAGCTTTCACTGCCAAGGGTGTGGGTTCAAACCCTGGATGGGGAACTAAGATCCCGCAAGCCATGCTGCGTGGCCAAAACAAGAAACAAACAAAATACTTAATAAGATAACATATATGTTTAAAAAAAAAAAAAGGTAAGCACACACATTCATGGGAAGTACCAAACTGGTGAGAGAAGAGAGATGAGATTTTGCATTTGTATTTGCTGATGCATTTTTCTCTGTTACAGTGCTGTACAGTTTGAATCTTTTAATGATAATGTATTTGTATCTTATAATTAAAAAGAAAATCAATTGACAATGAATATATCATCATAATATAAAGCAGATTACTTTCTGATAAATACACATAATAACAAAGAAAAATCATACAACTGTCTGAAAAACTAGAACAGTGATTCAAGAAATTTAATCATGATTTATTTGTGTATTTCCAAGAGGATGGGCATATTTCCCTTTTGTATGGAGAGCCAGAAAGCTGAATATTAGAATTGGGACATTGATTAAGAAAGCTGATATGAAACTACTACTTTTGTCTTTTTGAAACACCCTCATGCATAACCCCTCCCTTGCATACACAGTTGATTTTTCTGGAAACTGAAAAAGGGGAAAAAACAAAAACACGCTAGAAGGGAGAAGCTAAAGGGAAAAGCTGAGAAAAGTTAGGGACTTTGGTGTCATATGAATCATGGAACATAAAATGCCAGGGGACTTCAATATCAAATCAACTTTCATGTTATAATTGTCTTCATGTGTTTGCTAATCTTAATAAAATAATTTAATAACACTGAAAAGAACTAATACTCTTAGCCATACCAAGTTGCTCCATACTAAGGCCCTTTAAAAATGAAGATGTAAGTCCTTTGCTTTATTTGGATCAGTGTGTTTGAGTATCTGGTCGAGCCTTCTAAATCCTGTTCAATCTGAGGGCATAGTTCTGTCTACTTGTCTTAACATTCCCGCCAAATCCATTTGATACATTACTCTCCTTAGAGAAGCTCTCTTAAGAACCCCTGCTTCCAAAGGACCAGTAAAACTTGTAGGCTCTTAGCTAATGTTTCTGCAGTGGTGGTATCAGTTGTGGGGAGTTCCTGTAAAAAGTAGCTCATAAATTTTCGTAGCGAACATCTCACTAATCATTTTAACAAAGAACTGGTGTTCTGTTATGGAAGCAACATATAGAAATATGCAGACATTTAGTTATTTCATGAATTATGGTAAATTTAAGAACATAAAAGATTGCAGTAGTGCTTTGGGAATTTATATTATTGCAATTCATGTTATTTTAATGGCAACCCTCTCCCCAGCTAATAATGATGCATTCCAAAAGTGTTAAACATACTACAATTGAGAGCTACTTTCTGAGGAAACAAGAATTGCATGAAAAGATTGTTTTCCCTAAAGGAGTCACCTGGTTGTATTTAAATAATGTGGTTCTAACTGGTTAAAAAGGTAAAGTATATTGATGAGGAAAACTTTGAAGTAAAAAATACCAGTTTAAACTAATTAAATAAACCTTTCCTAACACTGCATCTCAGAGATGGCAATTGAAAAAAACTCTCCCCCTCCCTGTATCCCTCTCTCCTGTGTCTCTTTCACAGACACAGGATCCTAATTTTATAGAGATAGGTATCAGAAATATTTATTGATATGTAGAACAGAATCGCTCTTAATTAACCACTTTTAACAAAACAGTGCTTGTGCCACGTTAATTTATCCATTTTCTCCCCAGAGCATAATAGTTGCTCACAGCATGCTGGATGACTGTATCATTTGTTACGAGGGAAAAGCAAAACAGTTATCAAGTAATATATATGCCCTGGAATTATAGACTCCATCAGTTAAATTCTATGATTAACTAGAATCAGTTATGTTTATTTACAAATGATATTTGTAGGTGTCTCAACAACAAAAAGAATTCCATTTTTTAAACTATACATAATGCTTGTTTAAAACAAACCAACCTCAAATGTGAATTACTAATGAACTTTCAAATCAAAGTTTACCATGGAGGAAAGAGAACTGTAAAAGATTGGGGAAAAAAATCAAAAAAGGCTAGGAGGATTTTTAAAAACAGTTTTCTATGCACAAGCACTTGTTCTTGTGTTTATGTGTTCACGTGAGACCATTGTCTCACATGCCTTGAGTAAATATTGTTAAGTTCAGAGTAATTATAATGATGAGTCTATTTTTCTTGTTAGTGGTAAGTTCAGAAGTAAACAATGACCCAGTTCTAGCTTTTGGAAAAAGTTTGATCACTCTTAATAAAGTACATTCAGAAGAAGGAAGTATTTTCTCTCTTTGTGAGAATGTAGCAGCTGCAGTTCTCCTTTGATCATAAAGGAGGGAGCCTGGACTACGGAAGATGGCAAAGGGCAAAAGGAAGTGGTGTTTGAAGACATTCTGGAGCCACTGAATTCATCAAACTCTGCTCTTCCTTAGAAGCATCTTGAATTTGAAACCATAAATCTTACCGTTTGCATTTTCTGTTAGTCCTCTCTGAAATGATCCTAATTGGGTATATTAACGGTAGACCAGCATTTGTCAAAGCTGGTTATAAATTAGACTCACTTGGAGAATTTTTACAAACCAAACAAACCAAAAAACCAGTGTCTAAGCTGCATGCTAGACAGGGTAAACCACAATCTCCAGGTAACAGTAATTTTTACTTCCTCCGTTTGACTCCAACGTACAGCTACAATCGGGGCCACTAAGGTACATAGGCAAGTTTTCTCTGCAGCGTTAGAGGTGTCTTCAACTGCATCTCTCTGGGAATAATAGGACTGGTTTTGGGATCTGTGTAAATTAATAGTCTTCCTTGGAATTTGGGGAGGAGGTGCTCCTTTCTTCTGTGTTGGACCCACTTTACCATTAGCTCATTCTTTCCACTGAACAAGTGTGAGTTAATAGAGGCTTTTCTATGGTGTTCCCTCTGGCAACATCACTAATTGGTGATGTTCGCTTTCTTAAGAAAATAGATGTTTATGCTTTTATTAAGTTGCACATCGTTTCTGACAGCTTGTGTATATTTATTGGGAAAGGGAAAGGCTAGCCATATGTTCATTAGGAAATAATTAATTTCATTATTTGATAATGATGATTATACTAAGTGCCTGAAAGTCCATGCCAGCATTTAGTATTTTTTTAAAAAATAAACCAACATGGAAATTTGCATGAGTTCCACTGGGGAAAAAAAATCTAATCTTACTTTTTCAGCAAATTGAATTATGGTACCTCTTTTCTAGCTTTTTTGGAAATCTAATTCCTATTTTCTAGGAATATACCAAATAATTGCTCGATTGATGGATTTTTCTTCTTTAGAACTGTTACTTTGTTTATATCTTTACTGTCAATTCAGTTCGTCTTTTGGAAGGACTGTGATGAAGGTCTGTTACATTTATATTGCTGGAGTCTTTTCATGTTTCATCATATATTATAAAACAAACTATATAGCCACTATGATAATGATGTCAGGGATAAACTATATGTAACAACTATAACTAACTGTAATGATGGTTTTATACATATATATAGTGTGTATATATATTACGAGTATACTCTATATAAAGTAGGTAGGTTGGTTGATAGATAGATGATAGATAAATAGATAGAATATCTATTTAGAAATTTTTTTTTCTTAAATGAGAAGGTATCTCTCCATCTCTACTGGCAGGTTATTTTCTGACAAACTACTTGGGCAGGTTTGCCTTGGTGCCTCTGGTACTTTAATGCCTGAATTATCTGATGCTAAGATTTTAAAGTCCCAGTAGGCTATTGTGATGTATATTTATTTTATAACAGTTCAAAGCCTGTGAAGATAGAACTGGAACATCTCTACAATCACTTTTGGGTGTGAGCAGAAGCAACAGGATTGAGGCCAGATTTCTGTACTCACCTTTCTGTTTGTCCTCGCCGGAAGCCAGGTATATGGTGTAGATGTGCCTGGCTTCCTGGGCAGAGCCAGCCCCATGAAGGAGAGAGAAGTCCTGTCAAGCCAGGTGGATGCTGACTAGGCTGATGTCCCTCTGTTTGCAAAAACCATGCACAGGTGGTGCTTTTCCAGGGACGGCTGGCCAAGAGGTTGACCGCAGTGAAGGAAAAGCTTCCAAGTATACTTATGTTTCTCCAATTTAGGGCTTATCAGAGGGCTTTTTCAAGATTGTCTTATTTTCCATAATTCATTATCTTGCTTTTGATGCAGGGTTTTTCTGTGGTGAGCACTAGCATCTGTCTTCAATATGCACAGCCCAAAAGAAATCAAATTCAAATTTGTAGTTTGTGAAAGGCATCTGCAGGAGTTTTTTTACTTTAATATTCTTTTTTTTTTTTTTTTTAACATCTTTATTGGGGTATAATTGCTTTACAATGGTGTGTTAGTTTCTGATTTATAACAAAGTGAACCAGCTATACATATACATGTGCTCCCATGTGTCTTCCCTCTTGCGTCTCCCTCCCTCCCACTCTCCCCCTCCCACCCCTCCAGGCTGTCCCAAAGCCCCGAGCTAATATCCCTGTGCCTTGCGGCTGCTTCCCCCTAGCTATCTACCTTACTACGTTTGTTAGTGTGTATATGTCCATGACTCTCTCTCGCCCTGTCAAAACTCACCCTTCCCCCTCCCCATATCCTCAAGTCCGTTCTCCAGTAGGTCTGCGCCTCTATTCCTGTCTTATCCCTAGGTTCTTCATGACATTTTTTCCCCTTAAATTCCATATATATGTGTTAGCATACGGTATTTGTCTTTGTCTTTCTGACTTACTTCACTCTGTATGACAGACTCTAGGTCTATCCATCTCATTACAAATATCTCAATTTCATTTCTTTTTAAGGCTGAGTAATATTCCATTGTGTATATGTGCCACATCTTCTTTATCCATTCGTCCGATGATGGGCGCTTAGGTTCTTTCCATCTCCGGGCTATTGTAAATAGAGCTGCAATGAACATTTTGGTACATGACTCTTTTTGAATTTTGGTTTTCTCAGGGTATATGCCCAGTAGTGGGATTGCTGGGTCATATGGTAATTCTATTTGTAGTTTTTTAAGGAACCTCCATACTGTTCTCCATAGTGGCTGAACCAATTCACATTCCCACCAGCAGTGCAAGAGTGTCCCCTTTTCTCCACACCCTCTCCAGCATTTATTGTTTCTAGATTTTTTGATGATGGCCATTCTGACTGGTGTGAGATGATATCTCATTGTAGTTTTGATTTGCATTTCTCTAATGATTAATGATGTTGAGCATTCTTTCATGTGTTTGTTGGCATTCTGTATATCTTCTTTGGAGAAATGTCTGTTTAGGTCTTCTGCCCATTTTTGGATGGGGTTGTTTGTTTTTTTGTTATTGAGCTGCATGAGCTGCTTGTAAATTTTGGAGATTAATCCTTTGTCAGTTGCTTCATTTGCAAATGTTTTCTCCCATTCTGAGGGTTGTCTTTTGGTCTTGATTATGGTTTCCTTTGCTGTGCAAAAGCTTTGAAGTTTCATTAGGTCCCATTTGTTTATTTTTGTTTTTATTTCCATTACTCTAGGAGGTGGGTCAGAAAGGATCTTGCTGTGATTTATGTCATAGAGTGTTCTTCCTATGTTTTCCTCTAAGAGTTTGATAGTTTCTGGCCTTACATTTAGGTCTTTAATCCATTTTGAGCTTATTTTTGTGTATGGTGTTAGGGAGTGATCTAATCTCATACTTTTACATGTACCTGTCCAGTTTTCCCAGCACCATTTATTGAAGAGGCTGTCCTTTCTCCACTGTACATTCCTGCCTCCTTTATCAAAGATAAGGTGTCCATATGTGCGTGGGTTTATCTCTGGGCTTTCTATCCTGTTCCACTGATCTATCTTTCTGTTTTTGTGCCAGTACCATACTGTCTTGATTACTGATGCTTTGTAGTATAGTCTGAAGTCAGGGAGCCTGATTCCTCCAGCTCCTTTTTTCGTTCTCAAGATTGCTTTGGCTATTCGGGGTCTTTTGTGTTTCCATACAAATTGCGAAATTTTTTGTTCTAGTTCTGTGAAAAATGCCAGTGGTAGTTTGATAGGGATTGCATTGAATCTGTAGATTGCTTTGGGTAGTAGAGTCATTTTCACAATGTTGATTCTTCCCATCCAAGAACATGGTATATCTCTCCATCTATTTGTATCATCTTTAATTTCTTTCATCAGTGTCTTATAATTTTCTGCATACAGGTCTTTCGTCTCCTTAGGTAGGTTTATTCCTAGATATTTTATTCTTTTTGTTGCAATGGTAAATGGGAGTGTTTTCTTGATTTCACTTTCAGATTTTTCATCATTAGTATATAGGAATGCCAGAGATTTCTGTGCATTAATTTTGTATCCTGCTACTTTACCAAATTCATTGATTAGCTCTAGTAGTTTTCTGGTAGCATCTTTAGGATTCTCTATGTATAGTATCATGTCATCTGCAAACAGTGACAGCTTTACTACTTCTTTTCCGATGTGGATTCCTTTTATTTCCTTTTCTTCTCTGATTGCTGTGGCTAAAACTTCCAAAACTATGTTGAATAAGAGTGGTGAGAGTGGGCAACCTTGTCTTGTTCCTGATCTTAGTGGAAATGCTTTCAGTTTTTCACCATTGAGGATGATGTTTGCTGTGGGCTTGTCATATATGGCCTTTATTATGTTGAGGAAAGTTCCCTCTATGCCTACTTTCTGGAGGGTTTTTATCATAAATGGGTGTTGAATTTTGTCAAAAGCTTTCTCTGCATCTATTGAGATGATCATATGGTTTTTCTCCTTCAATTTGTTAATATGGTTTATCACATTGATAGATTTGCGTATATTGAAGAATCCTTGCATTCCTGGAATAAACCCCACTTGATCATGGTGTATGATCCTTTTAATGTGCTGTTGGATTCTGTTTGCTAGTATTTTGTTGAGGATTTTTGCATCTATGTTCATCAGTGATATTGGCCTGTAGTTTTCTTTCTTTGTGACATCCTTGTCTGGTTTTGGTATCAAGGTGATGGTGGCCTCGTAGAAGGAATTTGGGAGTGTTCCTCCCTCTGCTATATTTTGGAAGAATTCGAGAAGGATAGGTGTTAGCTCTTCTCTAAACGTTTGATAGAATTCACCTGTGAAGCCATCTGGTCCTGGGCTTTTGTTTGTTGGAAGATTTTTAATCACAGTTTCAATTTCAGTGCTTGTGATTGGTCTGTTCATATTTTCTATTTCTTCCTGATTCAGTCTTGGCAGGTTGTGCATTTCTAAGAATTTGTCCATTTCTTCCAGATTGTCCATTTTATTGGCATAGAGTTGCTTGTAGTAATCTCTCATGATTTTTTTTATTTCTGCAGTGTCAGTTGTTATTTCTCCTTTCTCATTTCTAATTCTATTGATTTGAGTCTTCTCCCTTTTTTTCTTGATGAGTCTGGCTAGTGGTTTATCTATTTTGTTTATCTTCTCAAAGAACCAGCTTTTAGTTTTATTGATCTTTGCTATCGTTTCCTTCATTTCTTTTTCATTTATTTCTGATCTGATTTTTATGATTTCTTTCCTTCTGCTAGCTTTGGGGCTTTTTTGTTCTTCTTTCTCTAATTGCTTGAGGTGCAAGGTTAGGTTGTTTATTCGAGATGTTTCCTGCTTCTTAAGGTGGGCTTGTATTGCTATAAACTTCCCCCTTAGAACTGCTTTTGCTGCATCCCATAGGTTTTGGGTCGTTGTGTCTCCATTGTCATTTGTTTCTAGGTATTTTTTTATTTCCTCTTTGATTTCTTCAGTGATCACTTCATTATTAAATAGTGTATTGTTTAGCCTCCATGTGTTTGTATATTTTACAGATCTTTTCCTGTAATTGATATCTAGTCTCATGGCGTTGTGGTCAGAAAAGATACTTGATACAATTTCAATTTTCTTAAATTTACCAAGGCTTGATTTGTGACCCAAGATATGATCTATCCTGGAGAATGTTCCATGAGCACTTGAGAAAAATGTGTATTCTGTTGTTTTTGGATGGAGTGTCCTATAAATATCAATTAAGTCCATCTTGTTTAATGTATCATTTAAAGCTTGTGTTTCCTTATTTATTTTCATTTTGGATGATCTGTCCATGGGTGAAAGTGGGGTGTTAAAGTCCCCTACTATGAATGTGTTACTGTCAATTTCCCCTTTTATGGCTGTTAGTATTTGCCTTACGTATTGAGGTGCTCCTATGTTGGGTGCATAAATATTTACAATTGTTATATCTTCTTCTTGGATCGATCCCTTGATCATTATGTAGTGTCCTTCTTTATCCCTTTTAATAGTCCTTATTTTAAAGTCTATTTTGTCTGATATGAGAATTGCTACTCCAGCTTTCTTTTGGTTTCCATTTGCATGGAATATCTTTTTCCATCCCCTTACTTTCAGTCTGTATGTGTCTCTAGGTCTGAGGTGGGTCTCTTGTAGACAGCATATATAAGGGTCTTGTTTTTGTATCCATTCAGCCAATCTGTGTCTTTTGGTGGGAGCATTTAGTCCATTTACATTTAAGGTAATTATCGATATGTATGTTCCTATTCCCATTTTCTATATTTTTTTGGGTTCGTTATTATAGGTCGTTTCCTTCTTTTGCATTTCTTATCTAGAGAAGTTCCTTTAGCATTTGTTGTAAAGCTGGTTTGGTGGTGCTGAACTCTCTCAGCTTTTGCTTGTCTGTAAAGGTTTTAATTTCTCCATCAAATCTGAATGAGATCCTTGCTGGGTAGAGTAGTCTTGGTTGCAGGTTTTTCTCCTTCATCACTTTCAGTATGTCCTGCCACTCCCTTCTGGCTTGTAGGGTTTCTGCTGAGAGATCAGCTGTTAACCTTATGGGGATTCCCTTGTGTGTTATTTGTTGTTTTTCCCTTGCTGCTTTTAATATGCTTTCTTTGTATTTAATTTTTGATAGTTTGATTAATATGTGTCTTGGCGTATTTCTCCTTGTATTTATCCTGTATGGGACTCTCTGTGCTTCCTGGACTTGATTAACTATTTCCTTTCCCATATTAGGAAAGTTTTCAACTATAATCTCTTCAAATATTTTCTCAGTTCCTTTCTTTTTTTCTTCTTCTTCTGGAACCCCTATAATTCGAATGTTGGTGCGTTTAATGTTGTCCCAGAGCTCTCTGAGACTGTCCTCAGTTCTTTTCATTCTTTTTTCTTTATTCTGCTCTGCAGTAGTTATTTCCACTACTTTATCTTCCAGGTCACTTATCCGTTCTTCTGCCTCAGTTATTCTGCTATTGATCCTATCTAGAGTAGTTTTAATTTCATTTATTGCATTGTTCATCATTGCTTGTTTCATCTTTAGTTCTTGTAGGTCCTTGTTAACTGTTTCTTGCATTTTGTCCATTCTACTTCCAAGATTTCGGATCATCCTTACTATCATTATTCTGAATTCTTTTTCAGGTAGATTGCCTATTTCCTCTTCATTTGTTAGGTCTGGTGGGTTTTTATCTTGCTCCTTCATCTGCTGTGTGTTTTTCTGTCTTCTCATTTTGCTTATCTTACTGTGTTTGGGGTCTCCTTTCTGCAGGCTGAACGTTCGTAGTTCCCGTTGTTTTTGATGTCTGTCTCCAGTGGCTAAGGTTGTTTCAGCGGGTTGTGTAGGCTTCCTGGTGGAGGGGACTAGTGCCTGTGTTGTGCTGGATGAGGCTGGATCTTGTCTCTCTAGTGGGCAGGTTCACGTCTGGTGGTGTGTTTTGGGGTGTCTGTGGCCTTGTTATGATTTTAGGCAGCCTCTCTGCTAATGGGTGGGGTTGTGTTCCTGTTTTGCTAGTTGTTTGGCATAGGTTGTCCAGCACTGTGGCTTGCTGGTCGTTGAGTGAAGCTGGGTGCTGGTGTTAAGATGGAGGTCTCTGGGAGATTTCCACCGTTTAATATTATGTGGAGCTGGGAGGTCTCTTGTTGATCAGTGTCCTGAAGTTGGCTCTCCTACCTCAGAGGCAGAGCCCTGCCTCCACACGGCTCAGAATAAAAGGGAGGAAAAGTAGAGAGAATTATTAGAAGTATGAGGAAAGAAAGAAGTAAAGGAGGAAAGGAAGGAAGGAAGAAAGAAGCAAAGAAGGAAAGAAAGGAGGGAGGGAGGGAGGAAGGAAGGAAGGAAGGAGGGAAAGAAGGAGAAAATGTAGAGAGAATTAGTAGAAGTATGAGGAGAGAAAGAGGGAAAGGAGGAAAGGAAGGAAGGAAGAAAGAAGCAAAGAAGGAAAGAAAGGAGGGAGGGAGGGAGGAAGGAAGGAAAGAAGGAGGGAAAGAAGGAGAAAATGTAGAGAGAATTAGTAGAAGTTTGAGGAAAGAGAAGGAAAGGAGGAAAGGAAGGAAGGAAGAAAGAAGCAAAGAAGGAAAGAAAGGAGGGAGGGAGGAAGGAAGGTAGGAGGGAAAGAAGGAGAAAATGTAGAGAGAATTAGTAGAAGTTTGAGGAAAGAAAGAGGGAAAGGAGGAAAGGAAGGAAGGAAGAAAGAAGCAAAGAAGGAAAGAAAGGAGGGAGGGAGGGAGGAAGGAAGGAAGGTAGGAGGGAAAGAAGGAGAAAATGTAGAGAGAATTAGTAGAAGTTTGAGGAAAGAAAGAAGGAAAGGAGGAAAGGAGGAAAGGAAGGAAGGAAGAAAGAAGCAAAGAAGGAAAGAAAGGAGGGAGGGAGGGAGGAAGGGAGGAAGGAAGGAAGGAAAGAAGGAAAAAAGAAAGAAAGAAGATACAGTAAAAATAAAATAAAGTATAATATAGTTATTGTACTAAAAAATATTTAGAAAGAAAGAAAAGAAAAAAAAAAAAAAAGAACAGATAGAACCCTAGGACAAATGTTGGAAAGAAAGCTATACAGAGAAAATCTTACACAGAAGCATACACATACGTGTTCACAAAGAGAGGCAAAGGGGGAAAAATCATAGATCCTGCTCCCAGAGACCACCTCCTCAACCTGGGGTGATTCGCTGTCTAAAGGAGGGAAGGAAGGAAGGAAAGAAAGAAAGAACGAAGATAAAGTACAATAAAGTTATTACAATTAAAATTAATTATTAAGAAAAAAAAAGTTTTTTTTTTTAAAAAAAAAAACCATGGACGGATAGAGCCCTAGGACAAATGTTGGAAGCAAAGCTATACAGAGAAAATCTTACACAGAAGCATACACATACACGTTCACAAAGAGAGGCAAAGGGGGAAAAATCATAAATCCTGCTCCCAGAGACCACCCCCTCAACCTGGGGTGATTCGCTGTCTAAAGGAGGGAAGGAGGGAAGGAAAGAAAGAAAGAAAGAACGAAGGTAAAGTTCAATAAAGTTATTACAATTAAAATTAATTATTAAAAAAAAAATTTTTTTTTTTTTTAAAAAAAAAAACCATGGACGGATAGAGCCCTAGGACAAATGGTGGAAGCAAGAGTATACAGACAAGATCTCACACAGAAGCATACATGCACACATTCACAAAAAGAGGAAAAGGGAAAAAAAAATCACAGATCTCGCTCCTAAATTCCCCCTCTTCAATTTGGGATCACTCCCTGTCTATTCAGGTATTCCACAATGCAGGGCACATCAAGTTGATTGTGGAGCTTCAATCCGCCGCCTCCGCGGCTGCCGGGAGAGACCTCCCCCTCTCCTCCCTGCTCTCACAGCTCACAGGAGCTCAGCTTTGTACCCGGCCCTGCCCCTGCGCGCAGATCGCTGGAGGGCGTCTGTTTTTTTGCTCAGACAGGACGGGGTTAAAGGAGCCGCTGATTCGGGAGCTCCGGCTCACTCAGGCCGGGGGTTGGGGGATGGGGGAAGGAGGGGCACTGCGTGCGGGGCGGGCCTGCGGCGGCAGAGGCGGCGTGACGCTGCGGCAGAGGCCGGCGTGACGCTGCACCAGCCTGAGACCCGCCGTGCGTACTCCCGGGGAAGCTGTCCCCGGATCCCGGGAACCCGGTAGTGGCGGCCTGCACAGGCTCCGCGGAAGAGGGGCGCGGAGAGTGACCTGTGCTCGCACACAGCCCCCCTGGTGGCGGCAGCAGCAGCCCCAGCGTCTCCCGCCCGTCTCTGGGGTCCGCGGTTTCAGCCGCGGCTCGCGCCCATCTCTGGGGCTCGCGCTTCCCGCCGCGGCTCGCGCCCGTCTCGGGGGCTCGCGCCCTCAGCCGCGGCTCGCGCCCGTCTCTGGGGTTCGCGCTTTTAGCCGCGGCTCGCGCCCGTCTCTGGAGTTCCTTTAAGCAGCGCTCTTAAACCCCTCTCCTCGCGCACCAGGAAACAAAGAGGGAAGAAAAAGTCTCTTACCTCTTCGGCCGGTGCAGGCTTTTCCCCGAACTCCCTCCCGGCTAGTCGTGGCGCACCAACCCCTTCAGGCTATGCTCAAGCCGCCAACCCCAGTCTTCTCCCTGCGCTCCGTCCAAAAACTACTTTAATATTCTTTATCAATTTGCATTGTTATTTGGGAACAAAACATCTAGGCAATCTTTAATATTTATGTGTACTTGTAGCCATTTGTCATTCTATTACACATATGTATTTATTTTTTCCTTATTAAATTATTGTCTTCAGTTAATTATGTACATGTACTTAAAATTTCCAGAATTTATGCATAGCAGAATATCTTGTTTACTTTTAAATTTCCCTTTGTTATACCATACTAACCTCTTTTATTTCAATATTTAAAACAATTTATCTTACTCTTCCCCACAAAGACTCTATAAGTAGATTTTTATACATTATAAGTATAATCTATAAGTAAATGGGGCATTGCAATATACCTATTAATTCAACAGTGATATAAAGGTTACTGTCTCTTCACCCTTATGTTGTTTACTTATTCATTATGTACATATTAAATTATTTGAATTATTTTCATCACCACCCTATTTTATACTTAAACATTTCAAACTTGTGATGAAAGATTTCAGATATACAAAATTAATCTAAAGAATATTGTTATAAATTATGTGTATACCTTATTGTAATAAGTTATGCACACTGTGCAACTAAAAGCATGGCACTTTATTGTAATTAAACCGCCCTGTGCCTTTCCTACATTTTTCCTTTCTTATGCCTACCTTAGTGCAGTACCCTTAATTTTGAGTTTATATTAAACATTTTTGTTTAACTACATAAAAAGAAATTTCTATTAATGTATGATACTGTTTTGCAAGGTATAAACACTCTATAACTAGTATCATTTCCCATGTATTTTCTGCAACATTTTTTCCTCATATTATATTTGAGGAAATCATGACTTAATGATAGTGTTGATTGTTTTATTTTTGCTGAAAAGTAGTGTTCACTTTTATTATCCGTATAATTTATTTCCATTTTATTATCAATATAATTTTCTTCACTTAAAACAATGCAATTATTACTATCACTTTATATTTTTGCATGTGCACATGGATAAGAGTTATGCTGGGATATGTAAATCAGAGAATGACTTTTGATTTAATGTATGCATATTTATGTACATGTTAAATTTCAGTACATTTTGTATCTTCATGTTTACAGACATTACGTTTTGCCAGTTTTATAAGTATAAAATAGTCTCACTTTTGCTTTAATTTTCAGTTTAGTTGTTACAAGAGAGGCTTAACACATATTCAAGGTTATTATTCATCTAAATTTCTCATTTACTTGTTTATTGATAACTGTAGCCCATTTTATATTTCTTTTTCTCTGTGAGTTTTAGAATTGTTTGCATATACGTATATATGTGTTTGTATATGTGTCTGTATATGCTTATATATTTGCATATATATTTATAATTTCTGTTTTTATGTTGCAAACATCTTAACTCTGTGATCCTCATGTCTTTTCTCTAGCAGTTTCTAATAGCAAGGTACACTAATTTATCAATATTCTTTATTTGTGGTTTTTGCAGTTTGTATATTAGCAATATCTTTCCTGACTCTAGATCTTCTATTTTTTTCCCCTAAACATTTTAAACTTTTGCCTGCATATTTAGTTTTGTTACTGCACCATTTATTAAATCACTTATTTTTACTTCACTAATATTCAAATACACTTGTGTTATATGATTTCTCCATATACATTTAAATCTGCTTCTGGGCTCCATCCCTGCATCAGTATCACACTGACTTTATTAACAGAGATGTATAAAAAACAATGCTATTGTTTGGAATGTTCTTTTTCTTATTTCTTCTTCTTTAGGAAAAGACTCTTGCACTTACATATGAATTTTATCATTTATTTTTTAAGTTACCTGACTAGGTCATTTGTTGGAATTAAATTGATGTCATATTTATTACATACAAATTTAAAATTATTATATCTTTTTTGTGAAGTGATCCTTTGATTTTATTTATCTCAATTTTTTTCTTAAAGTTTTATATAGGTATATTAACTTTGTTTTTGGTTGTTATTTCTCTCACTTCCAAATAGTCTTTGTTCTTATATTTAGTGCTTCTTTTGCTTTTTTGTAGTCTTTTTAAAAATTATTATTGAAGTATGGTTGATTTACAATATTGTGTTAGTTTCGGTTGTACAGCATAGTGATTCAGTTATTTTTTTCGGATTATATTCCATTATGTTATTACAAGCTATTATTGTTACAATGTAATTCCCTGTGCTATACAGTAAGTCCTTGTTGCTTATCTATTTTATGTAGAATAGTTTGTATCTGTTAATTCCATACTCCTAGTATGTACCTCCCCTGCTCTCTCTCACCTTTTTTAACCATAAGTTCATTTTCCATATCTGTGAGTCTGTTTCTGTTTTGTATACAGATTCATTTGTATTATTTTTTATATTCCACATATAAGTGATTTAATATTTGTCTTTGTCTTATTTCACTAAGTATAATATTCTCTAGGTTAATCCATGTTGCTGCAAATGCAATATTTCATTCTTTTTTTATGCACGAGTAATATTCCATTGTGTGTATGTATGTGTGGTGTGTGTGTGTATGTATGTATAGGGGTGTGTGTGTGTGTATATATATATATATATATATATATATATATATATATATATATATATATATACACACACACACACATATATATACTGCATCTTCTTAAGCCAATATTCTGTTAATGGGCACTTGGGTTGTTTTCATGTCTTGGCTGCAATGAATATTGTGGTACATGTCTCTTTTTGAATTATGGTTTTCTCAGAGTATAGACCCAGTAGTGCAATTGCTGGGTCATATGGTAGCTCTATTTTTAGTTGTTTACGGAACCTCCATACTGTTCACCATAGTGGCTGTATCAATTTACATTCCCATCAACAGTGTAGGATGGTTCCCTTTTCTCCACACCCTCTCCAGCATATATTTGTAGACTTTTTGATGATAGACATTGACATATGTGGGGTGATACTTCACTGTAGTTTTGATGTCATTTCTCTAATAGTTAGCAATATTGAGCATTTTTTCATGTGCCTGTTGGCCGTCGGTATGTCTTCTTGAAAAAATATCAATTTAGATCTTCTGTCCATTTTTTGATCAGGTTGTGTTTTTTTTTGTTATTGTTATTGAGTTATATGAGCTGTTTTTATATAGTGGGTATTAACACCTTGTTAGTCACATCATTTGCTAATATTTTCTCCCATCCTGTAGGTTGTCTTTTCATTTTGTTGATGGTTTCCTTTGCTTTGCAAAAGCTTTTAGGTTTGATTAGGTCCCATTTGTTTATTTTTTGCTTTTACTACTTTTGCCTTGGGAGACTGATCTAAGAAAATATTGCTACAATTTATGTTCGAGGATATTTTGCCTGTGTTCTCTTCTAGAATTTTTATGGTGTCATATCTTATATTTAGGTCTTTAAACCATTTTGAGTTTATTTTTTTATATGGTGTGATGGAGTGTTATAATTTTATTAATTTACATTTAGCTGTCTAGCTTTCTCAACAATACTTGCTGAAGAGACTGTCTTTTCTCCATTGTATATTATTGCCTCCTTTGTCATAGATTAATTGACCGTAGATATGTAGGCTTATTTCTGGGCCCTCTATTCTTTTCCTTTGATCTGTATGCCTATATTTGTGCTAATACCATGCTGTTTTGACTACTGTAGATGTGTAATAGAGTCTGAAGTCTGGAAGGGTTATACCTTCAGCTTTGTTCTTTTTCCTCAGGATTGCTTTGGCAATTCTGGGTCTTTTATGTTTCCATATGACTTTAGAATTATTTGTTCTAGTTCTGTGAAAAATGTCATGTATATTTTGATAGGGATGCATTAAATCTGTAGATTGCTTTGGACAGTATGACATTTTAAGTATTAATTCTTCTGATCCAAGAGCACAGGGTATCTTTCCATTTCTTTGAAACATATTTAATTTCCTTTATCAGTATTTTATATTTTTCAGCATTTAGGTCTTTCACCTCCTGGGTTAAGTTTATTCCTAGGTATTTTGTGTGTGTGTGTGTGTGCAACTTTAAATGGAATTGTCTTTTACTTTCTTGATCTGATGTTTCTGATACTGAGTAAAGGAATATAACAGGGTCCCATGTATTAATCTTGTATCCTGCTACCTTACTGAAATCATTTATTAGTTCTAATAGTTTTTGTGTGTGGACTTCAGGGTTCCCTATATAGAGTATCATGTCATCTGCAAATACTGATAATTTTACCTCTTTCCTTCCAATTTAAATACCTTTTTATTTCTTTTTCTTCTCTAACTGCTGTGGCTAGGACTTCCAGTACTATGTTGAATAGAATTGGTGGGAGTGGGCATGCTTGCCTTGTTCCTGGATTTAGCAGGAAGGCTTTCAGCTTTTCACCATTGAGTATTATGTTGGCTGTAGGCTTATTGTAAATGGCCATTATCATATGGAGATATGTTCCCGCAATACCCACTTAAAAATCATGGTATTGAATTTTGTCAAATGCTTTTTCTGCATCTATTGAAATGATCATTGTTTATTGTTTTTCCTTTTGTTAATGTGGTGTATCACATTGATTGATTTTTGTATGTTGAAGCATCATTGTGACCCTGGAATGAATTCAACTTATCATGGTGCATGATCCTGTATAGGTATTGTCAGATTCAGTATGCTAATATTTTGTTGAGGATTTTTCATCTATTTCCATCAAAGATATTGGCCTGTAATATTCTTTTCTTGTAGTGTCTTTGTCTGGTTTTGGTATCAGGGTGATGGTGGCCTCATAGAATGAATTTGAGAGTGTTCCCTTCTCTTCAGTTGTTTGGAATAGTGTGAGAAGGATAGTATAAGTTCTTCTTTGTATATCTGGTAAAATTCCCCTGTGAAGCATCCAGTCCTGGACTTGTCTATTTCACCCAGCAATTGATCTGTTCACATTATCTGTTTCTTCTTGACTCAGTTTTAGTAGGCTGTATGTTTCTAGAAATTTGTCCATTTCTTCTAGGTTGTCCAATTTATTGGCATATAACTGTGTGTATTTTCTCTTATGTTTTTTTTTTTTGTATTTCTGTGGTTTTTATTGTTATTTCTCCTCTTTAATTTCTTATTTTGTTTATTTGGGTCCTCTCTTTTCTTCTTTGTGAGCCTGGTTAGAGGTCTGTCAATTTTGTTTATCTTTTTAAAAAATCCAGCTCTTGGATTTATTGATCTTTTCTCCTGTCTTTGTTTTTTTAATCGCTTATTTATTTCCTCTCTGATCTTTATTATTTCCTTCCTTCTGTTGACTTTGGGTTTTGTTTGTTCTTCTATTTCTAGAGTTTTTTAGGTGGTAGTTTAGGCTGTTTATTTGATACTTTTTGTGCTTCTTGAGAAAGGCCTCTATCACTATGAACATCCCTCTTAGAACTGCTTTTGTTGTATCCCATAGATTTTGTAAAGTTGTGTTTACCTTTTCATTTGTCTTGAGGTATTTTCTGATTTCTTTGATTTCATTGTGACCCATTGGTTTTTTTTTTTTTTTTATAGTAACATATTTAGTCTCCATATGTTCATTCTTTTCCCGTTTTTCTCCTGGCTGATTTCCAGTTTCATGCTGTTGTAGTCAGAGAAGTTGCTTGAAATAATTTCTATTTTCTTAAATTTGTTGAGGTTTACTTTGTGACGTAGCATGTGTTCTATCCTAGAGTACATTCCATGAGACTTGAAAACAACGCGTATTCTATTTCTTTTGGGTGTAGTGTCATGTAGATATTAATTAAGTCCAGCTGCTCTACTGCATCATTTAGGACCTCTGTTGCCTTGTTGATTTTCTGTTTTGATGATCTGCCCATTGATGTCAATGGGGTATTAACATCTCCTACTATTATTGTATTATTGTTAGTTTCTCACTGTATGTCTGTTAGTGTTTGTTTTATGTATTTAGGTGCTCCTATGTTTGGGGTGCATATGTTAATGAGTATAATATCCTCTTTTAATAGATCCTTTATCATTATGTAGTGCCCTTCTTTGTCTTTCTCTATGACCTTGGTTTTAAAGCCTATTGTATTACATTAAGTAATACAACCTCTTTTGAAAGAAATTAGGTCAGCAGTGGTCCTAGAACATGTTCACTGTCAAGTTTTCTTTTTTCCTTATCTAATATTTTCTTTCTGTAATGTTTAGTGATTGTTCAGAATTCATGGTAATTGAAAACTACCTGATTTAAAACTGAACTGAAGAGAAGGAGAAAACATTAACAATTTACATATAAAAACAAAACACAAAACTTTGGGCCACAAGATGTCACTGTAGTTCAAGCAAGACATAGTTTTCTCGAAATTAAATAGAAAAGAGAATGTTTTGGACTTAATTTATATATTTAATCTGCTTTTGATTATAGTCCAGATATATTTAATAATGGACTATAAAATGAAGGTAGAGCAGAGAATAATTTCCACTGTAGTAATTTTCATCTAATTTTCTAGGAGTTGCATTGATAGATGTTAGAGAGAATAAGTCAATTCTTTAACCTTTATGAAAAAAGAATTAAAATGAGCAGTTATAACAAGAGCAAATGAATTGCAACATCTTAGCCTTAACTTTATATGTGTAGAATCGTATAATATTCAAGGTGTGAGATCTGAATTTAGACTGCAGAGGTTCGTAACTTTGAGTTTTCCCAACTGCTCTTAGACTAACCTGTGTCATTCAGCTGTAAAGTGGGAATAATGTTTGTAATTATCTCAAAGGGCTGCCATAGGTTAAATAAAAATGCTTATATCTAGGACTTAATATAAAATTAGTTTTTAAAAATTATTACCTGATTAGAGAATCAAACCTATATACCCCAACCCCTTTTTTAAAAAATTTCACATTTCAATATTTTATTATATAATGCCTTCAATTATAAGATATGTAGACTATAAAGCCCCTAAGGTTATGAACTTTATCTTCTTCTACTTCCCTCTTCCCTAAATTACCTATTGTGGTAAAAATCAAAAGTTATGCTGTGTTTAATTATGACTCACTTAGCTCATGCCTATTCAAAAGAAAGGTTTAATATGTAAACTGTCAAAAAGCAGAAATATAATATTTTGCTAACACAGAGTATTATTGCCTTATGGAAAAATAATTTTTGAATTGTTCTTCAAAGTTAATTAAAATATTTAATAAATTAATAAACATTTTAAATACTATCAGTAATGCATTTTAATTCTCATTACATTAAATAGTTGCAGATTTGAAATTTTCAAACTCAACAGAATAAAGTATAAATTAATTAATTTACATCTAAATATATTACTGTAGAATGTTCTACAATCTACGTCTAATTGTTTTACAAATTATTCTTAAAATAAAATGGAAAAAATACTACATTTTCTCTTATAATATCTATGAAATTTTTCAAATTTATTTTAAATTAAAACTTTATAGATGAAAAATCCTGTTTTCCCATTGACTTGCTTGCCAAAAGACAGTTAATTACCAAGATAAAGTAATTTACTAATGTAAGTAAAGTTAGTAAATTGAATGTGTTAATTAATAAAATTTGTTCTTATCTGAAATGTTTATTTTAGCAAAGTTTTGTGTTTACCATTCTGAATATAATACCTCATATAACTGAAAATATGAAATCCAAAGTTAATGGATAATTATTGATACTCTACCTAATTACACAAAGAATATGATTCCATTGAAAAATTAAAAATGTTACTATGTAAAAGGGTGATAACAAAATAACAGATGTAGGCAAAAATATAACTGGGGAAGTGTGAATTGTAATAAAATAGAAGTATAAGTAGAAGCATCAATAGGTATAAAAAAATTAAGTCCACATCAAAAATATACAAATGTGAAGAACACAGTTATTAGGGTCATCATAATATTATTGAGATATCAATATGAATCTTTAACAGTAATAATAATTATAGCTAATATTTGGTAAGCCTTTTCTGTGTGTGTAACAAGCAAAGTGCAAAGCACATCATATTATCTCAGTTGATTCTCAAAAGAATTCTATAAGGTAAATATTATCATTGCCTTTATTTGATGGTTAAAGTAACTTCTCAGAGATGATAAGTAATTTGCCAAGGGTTACTCAGCTACCAATTGATAAAACAAAATGTCATATATGATACATCAAAGCCTATGTTATCTTTTCTGGTAATTAATCCAAGGGATAATTTCCACAAGAAAGTCACTGAAGTCCTGACAAAATCAACAATGAAAAAAGGCAGTGGTGTGTTATTATCACAGTTTTCCATAGTAGTAAATATGGAATTGTCATAAATAGCTGCTTAAATTTATTTAACATGTTGACTAATGGCATAAAACTATATATGCTGTTTGCAATGAAAAATACTATAAGTATACAATGGTAGATACCAGAAGATATATAATTTGTAGACTCATATACCTCGCTATTTAACGAATTTTCAGGTTAAAATTACTTTTGAGCAGCAATTATGTTCTGTAATACAGATTTTTAGCATCTTGTGAAATGGTACATATATGCCAATTCTTTGATGCCTAATTTTGTAAAAACACATCTTCTCAGGCCAGTGCAGTTGTGTTAAAAATATTATAATGTTTAAAATTTCTTTCCTGATTTTTCATACCCCAATTTCACACTAAACCATTATGTAGTAGAATGAATGTGTCATCTTTACATTAGTTTCACAGATTAGAATCTTCTGACTCCTAGTAATCTGCCCATGTAAGAGGTAGACAAAGGGAGACAGTGATCAAGAGAATAATGGGGTGATCAAGAGAGGGAGGTCAGAAGCAATACAACTTATCCATTTATTGTAATGTGTATTCCACGAGTCAGTGATCACATTCAGGCATATGTACAACACACACACACACACACACACACACACACACACACACACACCTGCCAAGTAGCAATTTCATGCCTTGGTCTTAAACTTGAATGAACAATTATCAACTGATATATAAAGAACCCACCTTGGGACATAGAAGTAAAGGAAACAGACCAAGGATATGATCTAGATGATCATCATCCAGCACATATTTGTCCTGTTTTCAGTTGATCAACTTAAGTCAAGAGAAATTTCTAGTGCTTAAAAATGTTTCAAATGATTCTTTCAGACACCCTCAGCATTAGTTTCAGGATCACAGCAGAAATGCTATGACCCTGAGTCCTTGCCTCAGAAGTTTCTGCATTGAAGCATGAGCGTAATACTTTCCTAGGAGTTAGAAGATCAAATGTGAGGTGAAAGAAACCAAGCCAAATGTTTCCCAGTTAAAGACGTTTTTCCTCGGACAAGTTCTGCTTTAAGACTAACTAGCTGGATGGCCCTGGGTATGTTGTTTAACCATACTTTACATTTCCAAAATGGGGATAAAAACTTTACTTTGTTGGGTTCTTATATGGATTTACCAGATAATATATGTAAATTATAGAATACAGTTTTTAGCTCACTAACAGCATAAAAATATGTTAACGTTTAAATTAGTTTACCCAACTATGTGTTCAGAATGCAGTACTTCACAATACATTAATAAACAGCGAGAATGTCTTGGTATCATCTTCATCTGTTGTACAAATTTTTAAATGCCTGTGTCAAAAATGTAAAATGGAATAAAGTGTGTGTGGGGAGGGAAGCTACATTTACCTCTCTGCTTACATTTTTAGGAAAGTTAGAAACTCAGCCAGATGCCTGTGGATATAGTCTTATGAAAATTCTTAACAACAGTAAAAACATACCCTCACACAAAAAATATTAAAAACTCCATAAAGATTTCCTGAAGGAAAATGCGTAGGAAACATTCAGAGATTATGTGACCTATAAAAGATATATCTGGGGTCAGTATAAGCAAGAAACTGTTTTTTTCCTTTTTACATTTTTTCATTTGAACAATTAGGTATTTTTCTTTATATCCTTGTCTTAGGCCTCCATTATATTTATTGTCATTCATAATGTCTACACTTCCAATTTAACTATAAGAATGGAAAATCCCCTCCCAACAGATACCATGATATATAGTATTATTTACTCTTTTTAAACATGAGACTTGTGTTTCAGTATAACAACTCCCAGTAATATTTATTAAAATGCTCAAATATTATAAGTCTGGAGTAATGACAGCTATTGAAATGTAGTATTTTTATGCACAAAATAATTTTTTATAAGTTTTAAGTTGGTGGAAAAAAATAAACTGTTGATTAAGTTTAAGATGACTATATAAAATCTTTTATCCTACTCTTGAAATTTGAGAGGGATTTTAATAATTGATTTTATTTCAATTAATATAATTGCTCTATATAAATGAATTGAAAGGTTCATGAGAAATAATTAAGGAGATAAAGGGATAAAAAGAAAAAAATAAACATAGGAGAGACATACTGTTGCCATTGATGCCAAGATCCCCGTACTTGATGAGCAAATAAGGTCACAGCAGATGGTGAGGAATTATGAAAAGAAGAGAAAGATATAAAACTTATGAGAGCAGAAATAAAGCCTCATTTCAGGATTCTCATTGTTCCCTAAAATTAACTTTTTAGCCTAAATATGTTGCCATCCATATGTAACTTAAATTCAAGGACTTAAAAATAGGAAGCAACTGACTAAAGCTGAAGTAATATGATTCAAAGATAGCCAGACTTAAAGCATTGTTTCTTATAAGTCATCTGTTGGTTTATATGTACTTCTATTAATGATCACACTACAGGAGTCTATTATTTTGGCTCTAATAGCTAGCTTAATGTCTTCAACTCTGATGTAAAAAAAAATAAAGAACATTAGGTCAAATCTATTAACTAGGAATAGTGAGCTGAGGCTGAGGATGGAGGGATGGACTGAGAAAACTAGTATGGTATTTCAATTGCAGAGGATCAAAAACAGATCTGATTCATGTTCGTGATGCTCTCCCAAGTAAGCACAACTTCTCTCCTTACTATTGTATTTGATCTTTCTTCTTTCAGCTTTATCCAGTTTTAAAATATGTACTCCTCCCTCTCTCTTTTAGTGTTATTCTCATAACTTAATGGCATTAAAAAGTAAAGTTTGTTTTTATAGACTATGTCCAGGACCATATAGCTTTTCACTACAAAATTAATAATAAAAATATCAGCTACTATATGTTAAGCGGGTAATTTTTTTTGTATATTATCTATGGAAAAGTAATGTTTTCATGGGAATTGAGTAGTGTAACCTAACTTATACATGGGTTATAGGCCCTTTCCCATAATTTAATTTTAAATGAAAAAAATTATATATTAAATGAACAGATTGATTATAATCATTTTCTTCTCTGAAATAAATATGTTGTATTTATCAAGAAAACCCATTAATAAAGTTTATCAGTTTGCAGTTTTTGAATATAGAAGTCATTTAGTTAATTATTAGGCAGAGAAATTCAAGGCAAACAATTCTAAATGTGATCATATAGTTACTGCAGTTATCTAATGATGTATAACAAACTGTTCAAAACTCACTGGTTCAAAACAACGATTTGTTTCTTCGTGATTCTTCACTTCAAATCAGGCTTGTCAGGGATGGACTGTTTGTGTTCCATGTGGTGTTACGATGTTGGCTAGGATGGCTCAATTGTCCCTCAGGACATGTGCTTTCAACTCACATGTCTGGCATCTCAGCTGGATTGCTGGAGTGGCTGCGGTAGTCTGGGCTTCTCTCTTGACCGAAACTGTCTTTCATTCTGCAGTCTCTACAAGTGGTCTTGCTCTCCAGTAGGGAGATCATAACTCTTTACATTATAGCTGACTTCTAAGGTAAGACAGGAAACTCCAAGGCATCTTAACATCTAAGCCCTGAAGTCACACATTGTCATTTTTATACATATTGTTAGTCAAAAGAAATCTCTAGGATAGCTCATATTCAATGAGAGGGGAATAAATTCTTATTATTCATAGGCCAAGCAGCATAAGAACACAGGTATGGGAGGAATTATTGGTGTCTATTATGTAAATAACCCACTAAACAGTTCAGTAGAAATTTTTAATGTTGTCAGAAATTGGCATATAGGGCTTCCCTGGTGGCGCAGTGGTTGAGTCCGCCTGCTGATGCAGGGGACACGGGTTCGTGCCCCGGTCCGGGAAGATCCCACATGCCACGGAGCGGCTGGGCCTGTGAGCCATGGCCGCTGAGCCTGCGCGTCGGAGCCTGTGCTCCACAACGGGAGAGGCCACAACAGTGAGAGGCCCGCGTAACGCAAAAAAAAAAAAAATGGCATATAGTTTGAGGTTAATGAAACATGTTTGCTTGTGAGAAAATTATACTGCATTTATTGTCTCCTGCTCTCTCATTTCTTGATACTTCACATAATTTTTATCCTATAGTCTTTATACTTGGGTCATGGCTAAACTACATATTTCTTGGGAGCTATTTGACATTGTTAGTTTTCCATGTATAATTTTTTTTCCTGTTCTTATATTTTATTTAATTTTTTATTGAAGTATAGTTAATTTACAATGTTGTGTTAGTTTCAAGCATACAGCAAAGTGATTCTATATATATATAGATATAGATTATTTTCCATTATAGATTCTTACAAGATATTGAGTATAGTTCCTTGTGCTATACAGTAGGGCCTTGCTGTTTACCTATTTTGTATGTAGTAGTGTGTATATGTTAATACCAAAGTCCTAATTTATCCCTCCCCACACCTTTCCCCTTTGGTAACCATAAGTTTGTTTTCAAAGTCTGTGAGTCTGTTTCTGTTTTATAAGTAAGTTCATTTGTATCAGGAACTGGATGGTAAGTACCTTGAATTTAGGTAGCTAACTCAACCATTATGTCCCTGCACTGAACAGTCATTATATGTGATCTTCTTTGGACAAAGGAACTCTCTTCAGCTGAAGGCAAGTTCCTGACAGAGACTCAACTGAGAGCTTTTGACTGCCAAGACTTCAAACATATGAGGGATGCACATTTCAGTCATAGAGGGAAGATAATCTCCTAGATGTCATACCATACTGTGCACTACAGGAACAAAGAGTAAGCCTAAAGAATTGATGCAATGTGTGTAAGGATTGCACTGTCAATAAAACTGACATACCAAATATAGTACACTAATATTAACATGTAAACCAATAAAAAACTTCATTTATGAAGTTGGCTTACTTCTTTGACTGGAAGTGTAATATAGTAACCACAGTACCACAGTAACTAGATTAATATCCCTTTTATTTATTTACTTATTTATTATTATTTTTTGTCACTGGTTGTGTCTTGCTGGTAAGCAATGGGAGAAAAAAAATACTAATTTTACAAAATTTTATTTTATAACTCAAAATGGATCATTCTACTAGTACAAAGAATCCTTGAGGTAAAAACTGTGGAAACAAAAGTATGTATTGCATACAAGAAACTGAATTCCATTTACACAAGGCTAATGTTTTCCAGCTGATAGAAGATAGCTAAAACCATTCTTCTTTCTTGTACATGCTTTGTTATACTTTGTTTCTTATGATTCAGTATCTTAAAATTAAATGTTATGTTACTTATGTTAGATATTTTAGTTATTATAAGCAATATTGGTAATCTTATAAAATGTTGACATTGTCAAACTTTTACAATTATCAGAGTCAAAACTGGCTTCTCTGAAAGAGAAAAAGAAAATGAATACTTTTAAGAAACACTGTCTCCCTTGATACGATGGTCCACCTAGGTCATCCCAAAGAATTTACCAAAAAAAAAAAAATCCTAGAATTATTTAGTGACTTTAGCAAGGCCACAGGATACAAGATAAATATACAAAATCAATTGTATTTTTATATTCTTGCAATCAACTGTTGATTCATTAAAATTGAATTTTCAGTATCATTTACAACCTCTCAAAAAGTTGAAATACTTAGGTGTAAATCTAACAAAGCATTCATAGAGCTTTTATAATGAAAACCATATAATACTAATAGAAGAAATCAAAGAAGATCTAAATGTAGAAAATTTCTATGTTTATACATCTAAAAACTTTTTGTAAAAGAAGAATAAAATAGGAAGAATTACACTATCCAACGTTAAGGACTACTCTATAGCCACAGTAAGATACACTCAGTGGTTTTGGTAGAGGAATAGACATATTGATTAATGAAACAAAATAGAGAAGTCAGAAATAGACCACGCAAATACAGCTAAAAGATTTTGACAACCTTAAAAAGAAATGCAATGGAGAAAAAAAAAATAGTGGGTGGATATTGACCAAAGGATTTTCTGTCCTTTGCCACCTTCTTTCTAAGCCTTTGGTTTGGGTGAACAAGATTTTGTTTGTCTGTGTGTTTTTGTTTTTGTTTGGCATGGGGGAGTCTTTGGTCTGTGCTTGTTCCAGTTTGAAGGCTTTTGCAGTGTCCTTCCCTGGAGGTATGAGATGTAGTGAGGAAACCCAGGGAACTCACCGCTCAACAGCCATGTTGTTCCCAAGTCCTGAATTCCATAGGCACTTGCCTTCTTTCCACTTTCAGAGACTTCCTATTCTTGTTTGTTTTATTATAGCCAGAGTTTTTTTAGTTGTATAGGTGAGGATCTGAGAGAAATGAGGCTACCCCAACTTGGTGAAACCAAAAATCTACATGAAGTTTTGCATAAAATTTAACTAACCTTTGTGACAAGGAAATTGGTAGATGAAAAAAAGTTGATTTTCAGAAATTTTGAGTAATTTCAAATTTATGATTTTTTCCTGTAATGATTTCCATGAATTATTAAAGATCCTTCTTCGTTCTTTGAATCAAGAAAGAAATCCCTCCGTTAGGGGTTACTTTAAAACAGTGCATTTCCTGAATTAACATATCTTTTTCAGACATATTTAATGTTAATTTTACAAAGAGTTTGTTTTTATGTTTCTCTCATGGAAAACTTTGCATATATTCTGGAGCTACCATCTTTAATTCTGAGTTGTTGCTATTATTATGGTACAAGTATACACTTTATCTGATTTCAATTAAATTCTAGAGTGTTATTTGGTTTTTGTTTTTAAGAGGAAAGATCCATGGATGTGGTAACAAACAAAACACAATATTATACTGAGAAAGCCAAATTTCTTCGCCAGTATAATAAAATCTTTTTGTTGTAATTACTCTTGGTGCCAATTTAGAAGCAAAAATATTCTTTATACTGGAGCCTTCAATAACTCATGCATTAAGAACAGTAATCTCAAAACATAATACACTTTTTTTACATGACATAAACCCATGCCTTTCAATTCAAGAGTCCCCACTTCTATGATGAGTATAGCAGTTCTTTTTTTTTTCACTTATCATTATATCAATAGTTTTCACACTGTATAATGGTTCTAGAAATTTAGAATTAAACTTACTTTGACATAGAGTTGGGAATCCTAATTCTCATCTACATAACTGATTTATTATGCCAGCTTAACTTGTTATAAGGAATTTGACCTTGTCTGAAATAAATGAGTTTTCTTTTACTTTAAAGCTATCCCCTGTTCAGTAGTGAACAGATAAAAAGGTAATGGGATCCTAAGCCCATGCAATATATAGAGGGCTTATGTGAAGGATTGAAAAAATTAAAAAAATTAAGGAATTATATTGCTTCATTTGTTTTTTTTCTATTTAAACTCAAGTATTTAGTAACCCCTTTTCTGACAACTCAAGTGGTACCAGGAACAAATCTCATGTACAGGACGAGAAAGAAAATAGAGAACAGAGAAAAGGAAATACATTTGGAGGCAAAATAGCAAAGAATATTCTGGGCAAAATATCTTTAGTTTTTGTCTATTAATAAACATTCTATATTCACCACGTTTTTAAATAAATAATATTTTTGCTGTTTTGTTGATATTTATTATATAGAAATTAAATTATTGAAATATAACAATTATGGTATTCTTTATTGATTTTAAAAGTAAAATGCTACACATGTTCAATAAGGTATAGATTGAGTTAAGATGAAACAGTAGTATCTATGGTTTACTAGCAGACAGCATCGGGCCTCAAAGGCATTTGGACTCTTCCGTTGATTCTGTCAGGAAGCTGATATTCAACTTAGAAAAACAGACTAAGTTTTGTCTTTCTTTTACTAGAAATAATAGACAATTTAACTAATGCATTACCCACATGCTTTCAATTCCATGCTGTTAATGAAATAGCTTTTTTGATGACTAAGTATTTGATGATTGTAGCATAGTAAGTCAAATCTATTAATATAAGTAACAATTAAATCTCTCCTGTGGCTGTAAGTAATGAGATGCATAAACAAAGGAAAAAAATAGATGGAGAAGTATTTATAATATTTTAACCTAAATCCAATTGATTTGTGCTTTTGATAATCTCTCAACTTCACAAAATCTTCTTAACAGGGATAAAGATAAAAAACTAACAGAAGTTATTATATTGAATATCATGAAACACAGAAGCCAATTTGCTTTTCATATTTTCAGTTTACCTTATAGCTAATCTCTGCAATAAAACAGATTATTTTAATACAAAATGTATTTAATAGAATATTAAGTGAATAATTTTGATAACCCAATATCCACCTAAATTTGGCAAATTAAAATAAACATGAAAATACGTATTCATATATTGAAAATATTTTTATTAAAATTTATTTATTATATATTAGTTTATTTTTTACTTAAATATTATTAGATTAGTTTCAGGTGTACAACATAGTGATTTGACATTTTTATGGATTATACTCCACATAAAGTTATTCTAAAATACTGGCAGTGTTTCCTTTGCTGTACATTATATCCTTGTAACTTATTTTATGCCTAGTAGTTTATACCTCTTAATTCCCTTTACCTATTTTGCCCCTCCTCCCACCCATCTCTCCTCTGGTAATCACTAGTTTATTCTATGTATCTGTGAGTCTGTTTCTGTTTTCTTATGTTTGTTTGTTTTACATTTTAGATTCCATATGTAAGTGAAAACATACAGTATTTGTCTTTCTCTATCTAACTTATTTCACTAAACATAATACCCTCCAGTTCCATTCGTATTGTTGCAAATGGTAAGATTTCATTCTCTTTATTAATATAGCAATGGTTTAGATTCATAGCTTGTCTTGGGAAAGTACACCTTTAAAATTGACGTTAGGAACCTATAAAGCTGCTGTTAAAAGAAATCCCATATAAGGTATTAAAACAGAGGAACAAATAGGCTTAACTTCATTAGGGAAATTAAATAGTACTAATTATTGGTCATATGCATTTTTTCTACAACTAGTTGATGATCTGCTTATGTTGATTTTCTTAATTTATTAAAGATATTATTGACTGACGTGAGATTTATCAGTGGGAAATAATGTGCTTAAAAATGTATCAAGTACATATGAATTAAACACAGTTTTTATTTTCTGCTGGTTCTATCTTCAGTGTATATATTTAGAGAATGAAAGTTTTCAGAGTTACAGTGGGATATCACTGTTTATCTTTCACAACAGTCAGGCTAGAATAATATTTACAAGTTTGCTAAATATAAATATTTATTTGCTTTTATGTGAATTACATGTGTTGCAGTCTATGCCATGGAAGTTACAGTGCTTTGCATTTGACAAAATTGCTTGCATTCCTCAAAATATCTAGACTTGTAGAAATATGGTTATTGACGATTTAATAACAATAAATAACAAACAGAATAATTATCAGGTTTATGATTCTAACCATATTTATTAAATCAGAGATATTAATAGTAAAATTGAAAGTACTTCTAATGCACGTTTTCCATAATTGCTCTGAATATTAACTACCACATAAAATTATCTTTCATCTTCATTCTTTTTGTTATGATTCATTATTTTTTCATTACTGTTTAACCTATCATGTAGAGAATATAATTAGGTTAAAGTGACTCATTCCCTGCAATAATTTTATTAATACCTAGTAAAATGTAAAAGCACGCACATGAGTGCCTTTGCGTGGGAAAAACAAAATCTGGGGTCAGTTACCAAGCTAACAAAGCCTAATGGTTAGTAGTTCATGAGAGTCTGGGAAAAGTCAACTTCTTGGACTTTGGGGTCCTTGATCCCGTAATATTCAGTTTATCTATGGCTTCCTAACAAACCACTACAATATTAGATCACAAAATAACACCCATTTCTTTTAGGTTCATGGAATTTGTGAGTCAGAATTTCAAGTAGAGGACAGAGAAGATGGTTTGTTTCTCCTTTATGATTTCTGGGAAGACTCAAATTGCTGATTCAAATTAGAATCCAATGGAGGGTCCCTCACTCATGTATTTGCTTCCTTGGCTTGTATAATAGAGTCTGACTCCAGTTTTGATGTTTAACTACCAGCTTTCAAGCCCCACATCTCCACCTTATTTTTGCTTCACCTCAGAACAAGTTCATAAGACACCACACATGCTCCCTCTTTTGGCACTGGCAGGAAGTTCCTTCAAGCCCTGGCCTGTGTGTGTGAGCTGTCACCTTGACCCCACCCCCAATTACAAGAAAAATCAGAGCCACCCACCCCTTCTTTTGCTGGGTGCCTGCCCTGTTGTTCCTAGAAGCCTGATTATATCAATAATAAGTATTTTAATGCACTCATGGTGTGTGTGTAGTGTCAGCAGTCTCGACATCCAAACCAGTATTTTGGGAGAAGAAGAGGGTTGACTCTACCCTCTGTGGCCCAACCATAAGACAGCTGCAGTGATTCAAAATCCACTTGGCTGGAAATTCTCTAACGTAACGATTATGCCTCTTTGGCATCTTCACAGCATGGAATCTCAGGTTGTGCAACTTCTTTCATAATAACCTGGGGATTGGAGAGCAATGGTATCTGAGAACAAGGTAGAAAATCCATTACCTTTTATTAGTTAGTTTCAAAAATAGTGTCCTTTTTGTTGCATGCGATAAGTTGAAACAGTCATAAACCTGCCCAGGTTCTAGGGGAAGGGACATAAAGCCTATCTTTCAATGGTAGGATTGTTAAAAAAAACTTGTCATTCTGTTTTTTTTTTTTAATTTCCATTGTTACTTTTTTTTTTACATCTTTATTGGAGTATAATTGCTTTACAGTGGTGTGTTAGTTTCTGCTTTATAACAAAGTGAATCAGTTATATATATACATACGTTCCCATATCTCTTCCCTCTTGCATCTCCCTCCCTCCCACCCTCCCTATCCCACCCCTCTAGGTGGTCACAAAGCACCGAGCTGATCTCCCTGTGCTGTGCGGCTGCTTCCCACTAGCCATTCTGTTTTAAAACCTTCATACATGAAAAAGTATGTTTGTCCATATATTCATCCAGTGTGCCCATGGAGCAGGGAAAACCTTCCATCTAGATATCTCATTCTCAGTTTCCCCAGAACACTCCCATTCCTGGGGTTATTTATTGCAAAAACTTGATAATTGTGCATGTTTCAACAAAATTGTATGCTTAGCCAAATTTATAACTTTAGAAAGTCAGCTTCCTCTGATAAAGTCTCAATTTCTTTACCCTCTAAAATGATTTATCTCTTTCACCTACTTCATGGGATTGTGCAGTAATGCAGTATTTTGAATGAAAGTGACTTACAATTGTAGCATATTGTGTAATTCAAGCTTTACTGAGTTACTGCACATTTTGGGGACATTGTTAATTATGAATAGCATTTATGAATATATGTAAATATAAATTAACAATATATGATATTTTCACTGTAACAGTGCAAAGCCTTTAAGAGAAAACAAATGTAATAACCATAATATAGAATGGAATATAACTACTTTGCATATGATTATTTTAATAATCTGAACTATGAATGATGAACTTAATGAATTTAATAATTCTGAATGATGATGGTAAGAAACTCTAGAATTGTATCATATATAGTAATTTAAAACTATAGTATTTCTAAAGATCATGGAATTATGAATAGATATATGAGAATATATTTGTGTTTTTTCATATTCATATATTTTAGGCAGAACACCAATAAACAGTAGTATGCCAACAATTCTAAAATCATACATTATTTCTTTGTATAACAAATTAGATTCAAAACAAAATTATAAACAGAATTCTCTTCTCTGACTTCAGAGTATGTAATATTTATCAGTAGCATATATAAAGAAACAAAGTATTTGTATAATTTATATACTAAAATATAACTATAGTATGCTCTTTAAGTTTGGATGACTTCTAGCATACTTATACAGATATATACCTTAATTTATACTTCCAATTTTTATGTTTAGCTTTTTGCTAGGGGCAGACTTAATCACTCAAGAAATAAAGTTGGTAGAGAGTATTGCACTTCTAAGCATAGTTATAACTTCAAATTTTACTCATATAATTTCTACAGCTAAAGTCTTGGTAAGTGGAAATAAAATCCCAGAATTTAAATAAAAGTAATCATCATAA